>NC_031772.1:4697697-4926506 GCF_001522545.3 Parus major
GAGAACATCCCATTCCCACGGAGAACATCCCATTCCCATGGAGAACATCCCATTCCCATGGAGAACATCCCATTCCCATGGTGAACATCCAGTTCCCACAGAGAACATTCAGCATCCCATGCCACCACTGCCCACCACCGCAGTGTCAGGAGGTGTGAGATCCGTGCTCATGGTCCAGCTGGGAGCCTTCCAGATGGCCAGAGACACGAGTTTAGTGTGAGTTATGGAGGGGCTCTGGGCAGGGCTGCTGCCAAAGCTGACCCAAGGCCACCAGCACAAGTGGCCAGCGGTGCTCCCACAGCTCCATATGGCCGTTGTTGGCTGGGTCACAGCAGGAGAGGGTGTAACGAGTCCAAATATCCGTGATTTAACACGGCCCATCCTGAAATCTCATTTATCAGCAGCTGGCAGAGCTCTGCCGTGTACTCAGGAGTGTCAGGGTTTAACCTCTGTGGCACAGGCAGCAGGCACAGAGTGTTTGAGCAACCTCCAGGAGTCAGGGCATCCCTCTCTGTCCCTGCTGGGAGGCTTTGGAGAGGAGCAGTCAGGATGGACATGCACCCCTGGGATAAGAGAGCACAGGTGTTTTGGGGTTCAGGATGTCGGGAGAGCTGGTTCCTCAAGAATAACTCTGATGAATAAATTTTGAATGTATTCTAGTCTGTGGAATGCAAGGGAGCAGGTGGCTGCCCAGCAGGACCATCCCTGAGAGCCTTTGGAACTTCCAGCCTGGTGGAGTGAGGGCAAGACAGATTTAGGAGGAAATTCCTTTACAAAACCCTGGCACAGGCTGCCCAGGGAGGTGGAGGATGCCCCATCCCTGGAAACATTCAAGGTGAGGTTGCACAGGGCTGTGCTAGGACAGGGATAATCCTCACCCTGCCTCAGACAGGAGTTACATGGGCAAAACCTCCCGTTCATCTCCAGAAGGAGGTTTTATTCTGCAATAAAAAGGGCTGAAATCTCCAACCCCCTTTGCACTGCTCAGTGCTGCAGGTTTTAGCCAAAGAAGACTCACCTGTTTCCACAGTCTGAACTTTGCTGTAATGATTAACTTTTTACAAACAAGCACAAAGTGGAACATTTAAATAAACAGGAACAAGCTTATTATTAGACGGCAGGTTTTTATTTGATAGCTCTTATAATGTCACCGTTAGTTTATTAAAGCTTACCATGAAAAATCTCTTTCTCCTAATCTAAGCTCTTTCATACAGCTTCCCACTTTGATTGACACCAAAATAAAATAACTAACCTATAAATTATAATGTACGGTTTAAATGATGGATAAATGCATTATTTGTAAGGCATTGCAAGGATCAACATATGCAATTTCTAGAAGATAAAAAATATTTTATGAAGATAATAATAGGGCAGAACTCAGCTCTTTTTGTGAACATTCTCACTGCATACTGGTATTAGGTGATCCTTAAGGTCCCCTCCAACCCAAACTATTGCATGATTCTATGTTATTTTTAGAAATCAAACAGATCTGGGGTAAAAAAAAGCCTCATGTTAACAGCCATTTCAACCTCAGCATCATCTGTCCCAGGTCAAAAATCTTAATTTTATAATTTGATATTTATTTATTTATTATCTATAAATATTAGTCATTCATATCATTTATTTATTTATTTGTTATTTATTTATTATTAAATTATTTTATTTTAATCCCTTTGGGTTAAAAGGGACCTCGAAGATCACCTCACTCCAACCCTCCTGCTGGGGACAGGGGCCTTCCACCAGATCAGGTTGTTCCAAACCTAATCCCAATGGGGTTTGGGCACTTCCAGGGATGGGAAGCTTGTGCCAGTGCTCCCCCACCTCTGCACCCTTCTCAGAGACACCCCCAACCTCGTGACTTCCCAGTGAGTAACTTTCTGTCGTTGAAGTCACCCCAAAATCCATGTCTGTAAATTCCTACTCACCTGTCTGCTGATGTTGGAAAGGTGCCTTATTTTCCCATCTTTTTCCTGCCAAGGAATGAAACTCCCTGAGCTCCCTGTGCTCCCTGGGAGAGGCTCCGTGCCTGGACAGGGCGAGTGGGGCTGGGTTATTCCAGCTGGAGATCTGTCCCCCAGCTGGAGTCTCCCCTGCAGTGTTGCAGGCACGGGAACGAAGTCATTTACCAGCAGAAAATAATACACAAAGGCTCCTTATAATCCGCCTGCTTGTTGGGAAAACAGGGATCTCCAGGGAGGGCAGGACTCCTTGCTCCTTTTTACACACCCTATTTTAAATTGAGGTTTTTGGTTCAGCTTTTATGCAGCCTGATAACTGTTCCTTACTGGAAGGAGAACCTTGGATAAATGGGATTTGCTCTGTCAGGGCTCTGCCTTGCTCAGTGAGGCAACCTCAGAGCGCTGGTGCTTGGTGAATACCATTAATGGGTTTGAATTTGACTCTGCAAGTCCCAGCATGGAAAATGTGGCTCTTGTCCCCAGAGTTTTGCAGCTTAAAATGAGTTAATAGCACATCTCAGGTTAGATCTGAGTGCAGATTATAAATGACTAATTTACTTCTCAAATTTAGCATTTCCCCTGCTCAGATTGTGATTTCTATGAATAATTTCCGGTATAAAGGTATTTTTTCTCTCTCTCTCTTTTTGCGGTGTGAATTAAAGAAATATTTGAAAACTGATGTCCTTGTTACCCTTCTGTGCTTGGGTGTTCATGGAGTGTTTCAGGCCAACACCTAAAATTCAGTTTCCAAGGCTGAAACTGAAATTTCAAGTTTCCAGGAGGCAGCAAAAGGCAAATTTTGTAAAGACAAAACGAGACCAATGGAAAGAATTTTTCTCCCAGCACATTGGGAACCTTTCTCAACAATAAAAACCACCAAAACAACAACGATGTGTGTGGATGTTGTAGCTCTGTGTTCAGCCCAAATATGAGGCAGCATTTCCCCTGGATTTATGGAGTTTACCAGTGCAGGGAGTTTGGGATCTTCACAAACTATAACCCATTTTTTATTTGTGCCAAATCTTTTGTCATCCAGGCTCATTTGTGGTGGGAATGGGCTCAAGTAAGGTCATGAGGAATTATATTGCTTCTTTATTTCCTTTATGTGGAATTCTCAAAAGGCAGTTGCTGACTGGGTTGGTAAATCACATCCTGCATAAATATATTGATAAATACCAATATATCTTCAGCTAAGAAGAATCAGAGATGTCCCAAGGAGGAAAATTACTCCTTTTCCATCTTTGTTTGGATTGAAGAGGTTTCTGGTTTCAATGACTTTTTCCTTAGAACATCTTTCTGGAAGCCCTGTGAGAAGCCAGGTAATATATCCATTCTTATCCTTAGTCCTGGCCCATGTCCACATTTTTAAAATTAATGTCACAGATACAACCAGCTCTTCCAAACATCACCTTTTTCTCTTTTTGACCTTAAATGTTAAGGTACTCTTTCTGCTTTATATATTCTATTCAGAAATTCTGGTTTTTACTCAAAATGTACATGCAGCAAATAGAAGTTTTCTCTAAATCAAGAGGAAACTCGACATTTTGCATATATTTTCTCATGTAACTAGCTATCAGGCTGGTAAAGGGAAACTGATTTTCAACAGAGGAACAGGCTTTTCTTTATTTTTGATTTATCTGTAGGGATTTTTCATATTTTATAAAAGCTGTAGGTACAGGTAAAGACAAGGAAAGAGGAGGGCAGGTACTGGTGTGCTCACTGAGTAACTGATTTAGAGAAATGGGGGTCCCCTGGGCCTGACTTGCAACAAAATGACCAAAACACTTTGCCTTTTATTTATTTATCCAGCTACTTAACACCTCTTACTGTTTCTCTTAAATGAATTAATTTACCCTACAAAGCACTCCTTGCAATAATCAATGACTCATTACACTGAAAGCCCGCAGGAAATACTAATTAAATGAAAAATGTGCAAGAGGAATGTGCAACTTTTGTATTTCTAACGACCCAGATATTCAGTGCTTTCTTTTTTCTTTTTTTTTCTGAGTTCTCATAAGTTAAAGGAGAGGTTTTTGCCTTCAGCCACAGTGAGCTGAGGTGGCTTGGAGGGTGGTGATATTTCCCAGACATACCAAATCCAGTTCATTTATCATCAATATCCACAGGAAATAATAATCTGTTTATACACCACATTTCTCTGAGCTCTGCGAGGTTCTAGTTATGAATTCTTTCCAGCTGCTTTTCTCATTCCCACAGCAGAATTGCTTGGGAAGGGTTATCCCTTATCCATCACTTACTCCAACAATTATTGACTGATAGCCACTGGTAATTCCAACTCTCCAACAATCTTTGATAAAGATTTTGTGTTGTTATTGTGCTCTAAAATGTCTCCTCACCCATAAAGGCCTTGAACTCCAGGCTGGGTAGAGGACACAGCCACCTTTTTGGGATCTTTGTGCAGGAAGAGTTTAATAAAACAGAAGATGAAGGTTTTGTAAGGGTAGAAATGCTAAAAATGAGAGTGGGTTCAAAACTCCAGCTTCCTGCCCCATGGCAGGAGCTGTGCCCTGCTTCCTTTGGTGAAGGGATGTCTGGAGAAAACGAGGTTTCTTTTATCCTGGTCAATGATTTGTGGAGAAAATATGTTAAGCCAAGCCATGAAATAAAGCAATCAGAGCAAGGTAAAGAAAAACCCCCCAAAACCACCACCAGCACCAAAAAAAACCCCAGCAAAGAAAAAATAAGAAACAGTAGCCAAGCTCCTTTCCTTCAGATCCTTTGCACTGCTGGTTTTGTAGGATACCAGCTTTCTGTTCTGGTTTGTTCCCCACCAAACCTCAGATTTTTTCCTCCCTCTAAATTTATTTACATTTTTTTGCAGATTTATGCTTTCTTGTCCATCAGTCTGTACCTGCATTCAGGTGCATTCAGGTACTGCTGCTCCCGTTTAGTTTAGCAGCTGAGCCAATCCTGGAAAAGGTCAAGCCACAAGCACCAGAAATAATGATTTTTCTTTTTAAGTAACATGGGAAAAGAGGGAGAAGAAGAGAGGAATGAATTCCCTACTCAGTTTTAAGGAAGGAAGAATATAAGTAATTTTAGCTCCCTGTGCTAATTGATACTCCCAAAGAGATGTGAAATGTAACAACAGAGAGGATAAATTACTTAAAGAGGAGGTGACCAAGAGGAATCTGGATGATCACCATACTGCCTCTACTTTTGGTTTTCAGGCAATAAATTGCATTAAAATGGTGGCAATTATTGAAGATTTTGGTAAAACTTTGTTCCCCGCTGTAAGGAGTTGTGTTTCTGTAGAGATATGTTGTGCTGCAGGACAGGGAATGCAGGGCAGGAAGGGAAAATTAGGGAGAAAAGAAGATTTCAGTCCCAAATGGATGAAACTTGAGATAGAAATGCCTGGTTGAGCCCTTAACTCTGTATTTTTAGAGAGAAAACAAATGGTGGTAGTTGTAGTAGTGTACTGGATTTATTTTTTCTGTAAATCAAGAGCTGGGTATTTTCCTTGCTCCTTAGTAATTTTATTGAAGAAAAATTATAGAAATCTTTTCAGTGCTTCTGGGGGTTGATACAGGTTACATTCCTGCCTTTCAGTCTAGTTTCCTTCTCACCAGTCTTTGGAATCAGTGGGACTGATGGATTACATCATTTCAGGAATTAGGACCTAAATTCTGATGTCTACAAAATATAAAAGAGCTTGAATTGTGTATATTTTGCCCTCAACCTGAAATATATTCCTTAAAGACAATAGAAAAAAAAAATCAAATTAAATTGTCTCTATTTGGAAGTACTTTAATATCAGAGGAGATTTGCTTCCAGCTAAGAAAACATTTCTTACAGAACTAAAAATGCTTGATATGCTGCTGTATCAGATAAAGTTTGTTAGTGCACAGTGGCACAGTGTTGATAATTGAAGAACTCACAGGATTTTCAGCAGTAAAAGATCCCCAGTGAGTGCTAAGCTCAGTGGGAAAATGTGATGTATAAATCTGCAGTGAGAGCAGAGGAACAGGAGGGGAGCAGCTCTGCACTCAACCCTGGGAACCCCAAACCACCACCAAAAGGACGTTAAAAAGAAATAAAAGGGAAGAGATGATATCTTGGGGCATAAAAGCTGTTTTCAAAGAAATTTTTTGTTAAATATAATGTTGGACTAGAGCCCACGGAAATTCTCAACTCACTGGAGACTCCTGCTGTCGCTTGGCATGGTCTGGTCTAGTGGAGGAATCAGCCTCTATCCCTGCCTTGTCCTGGAATATCAAATTCCATGAGGAGAAGAGGTCACTGGAGATACTGAGAGAGATGGGGGAAGTCCAGGCACGACAACCATGGCAAAGCTGGTGGATAAACTGGTTTTGTGTGATGGGATGAGGAACATCAGCTCGTGAAGGGCTGTGGCTGCGCTGAAGGTTTGTCACAGCCTGAGTCACCAGCCCTGGATGATTTCAGCAGGAATGATGAAGGTGAGCCTGGAAAGAGCCTGAGAGGGAACAGCAAAGCCACCAGAGGAATGTGACAACAAACTCCAGAGAGCAAAGGCAGTGCCACAGAGGGGAGGCTGCTCGGGCACCTGTTGTGACAGCTGTGACTAAGCATACAATGACCAGATCAGGGTGAATAATGAGACAATCTGCTCATTTAAGAGTGGATATACAAACCCAGCAGGGACATGAAACTGTTTTGCTTTGTTTTACTGATAATGTGTTATTGGAGTCATGTCTCTGGCTGTGTCCTAGAGTGGGTTCAAAACAATTACTTACATAACACAGGATATATTTAAGTCAGGGAGAAGCAGGGAAGGAGAAATGTGTGTATCTCAATTTCTGGTTAAGAAGGAAAATGAAATTATGTTTTCCCGAATAGATTTATTGATTCCCGTTTTTCCAGCACAGGGATCTCCGTCTCAAGGGCTGGATCTCCCTTGCAAAACTTGAACTGGAAAGCAATCAATGAACAAGACTAAGCCCTGTTTCCACCCCTTCCCAGCTGCTGGTTCCTACCCTAATAACCACTAATTATTCTAATGGCAAACTCCTTAAAAATAACTCAAGGCATTCTCCAAAAGCTGGAGCCCATCTCTGGATGCCTCCAGCCTGGTCAATGGTGGCCAGGAAATATCTGGTGCAGACCCTGAAATGCTGTTCTCTTGTAGTGCTCTGCTTTAGGAGTGATCAGGTGTCTTCTGGATCAACTTTGGGGTTGATTTTGAGCTGGCAAATGCACTTCTTTCACAAGATTTCAACCACAGGTGAAAGAAATTTGTGTTTGCTGCTCACAGAGCAGAGTAACTTGAAGGATGACAGGGAAAAAACAAAGGGAAAAATTAAACTCCCACAGCCAAGAAATAGCAGAGTCCAGGGCAACTGCCCATGCTGCAAACCTGATTCACAAGTAATGGCATTCCACGAAAGAGTGACCACCCCTGCTTTAATTTCAAATGAAAACCATATTGAGAAACTTGGAATACAAAGACAAGATTTGTGGAATGTAAATACCTGGTGGGTGCAGCCAACCAGCACAAAATATCTTTGGAGGGAGCTGGAGCTCAGTCCCTGCTGGAGCTCCCTGTGCCCACAGATCATCGTGTACAGGGAGTAATTACAGCAGGGTTTGTCAACTAATTTGGTGGAGGGATGAATTCTTTATCTATTAATCAATGTAGGGAAGCATGAAGCACCTATAAACCATTCATCTCACTTTAGCTCCTTGTTTACCTTTAATTAGAGTTGCTCTGATTTGATTGGGAAAAATGGAGGTAGCTTGGAATGGTGTCAGCTGGAGCACCTTGGACAGCACTTCCTGCTGTGGGATCCTCAGGGGAAATGGGTCGACTGGTTTGGGGTTTTATTTCCAAAATGAGCACCCATAAATTGCTCACAGGGTAAGACCCCTAAATCAGAGGTAAATAAAGGTATGGTTACAGTGCCAGCACCTCACCAATGAGAGGGAAGTTTGTAGCAGTGTGAATTAATTAATTTTTCATTTATATCTGCTGTGGGTCTCCCCTCTTTTCTCACTTTCCCCCTTCCTTTATTGTTATATTTATGTAAAATGAGAATATTTTTATTAGGAAAATTTAATTTTTTCACTTATTTTTTTATCTACAGTTGAAACAAAGTGAGACCAATGTTTTTATTATTATTATTTTATTACTTTTTTCCCCTTTTAAAATTGTTTACCTTTTCTTCCCAGAATTTCCATGAGGATTATAGATAAGGCTGTAACACCTATACAGAGTTATGGGATGTTTTATAACTGATGTGTTGTGTTTGATGCAGATAAATGCAACTGCAAGCATAGGAAGTCCCAGTGGATCACTCACATTTCATTTCATTTTAGCTTGACTTTAAATCAGTGATATTTATTTTTTTTTTCTTTTCTAGAAGGGAAATCTTTAAAAAGCTTTTATAAAATGAAAAGTCCTGGTTAAACCTTGGAGTCCTACACACAAGTGTGGAAAACTGCAGCTTCACTAAAAACCGTGCAGTAAATGTGCCATTCCTTGGTGCATGCTTATTAGGAGTAAATATTGTTCTCTGGGTAGTGCCTAGAAATTGTAATTAATTTCAAATACGCCCTCTTTTTGTCCACGTATGCAGATTTCAAATCTGTGCCTCCGCCGGTTTTGACACCGTGCAATGAAGCATCCGAGCTCTCAGATGTCTGGCTCTTCCGAGTTGTGAAATGAGAAAACAAACAAACCCAACCATTCCAGCCCTGTCAATCTATTTCTCCGTGGACAGATGCCCTGGTGCCGGAAAAGCTTCATCCCATGATCCCACACCTCTTGGCTGTGCCAAAAAAAAAAAAGAGCCAGAGATCTACTGGACTCAAAAGCAAGACGGTTCCTCACCTCAAAAAAATGGTGTTTATGGCCACTCTGGAGCTCCTGGGTGAGGCTGAGTGGGGAAATGTGTGCAGCCTCTTGTTCTGGCATTCCTGGTCTCCCAGATAATCCATCTGATCTGCTCCTGGAGGAAGGTGCCTCTGGACAGTGATGGATTAACTGCTGAGGGTCCAGGTTTGTGCGCTGAGGTTTTCGGAATGAGCCGCGTATGTCGGTACAGTTTGTTGATTGCACTATTAATTCATTAAATGGTATTGTTAATTATGGTTCTAAATATTTTATTGGGTGCTTATCTGGTGGGAATTGGCTAAACTTTCTAAGGAAAATGGAGATGTTGGGTTTTAACACAGCTCTCTGAGCTGTCTGTGGCCATGTCCCCTTGAGGGCCATCACTGGAGCTCCCAGGTCAGGCTGGGCACAGGATTTTTTGGAAGGGGGATGAGGCTTCAGTCTGGTGTGTCCAAGCAGTCCAGGGGACATCTTGGTGGGCACAATTCCACCAAAGCCCAGCCTGGTGCTGCCAAACCCCCCAAGATACACAAAACCACCCTGGAGGTCTTGCAAGGTGGGATTAAAGCCCTGCAGATCCCACTGAATTTATTGTACGGCAAACTGCCGCTGACTGAGCCAATGACCTGCTTTGGTACAGACGAGGTTCTCTTTTTGGCTAACAATTTGTTTTTAGTGTCACATGTGGCATCCCAAGAAGCTGCAGCATTCAGGCCTTTTTAATGAATTCCTATCCCTTGCATATTAGTGGGAATATTTCCACTGCAGCAAACACCATAAACAGTTTCCACACTGGGGTGTGTTATACTGCCACCAGAATTGGTTCTTCTGATGGTTCATTTCTTTTATGCTGAGAATTCAGGACCAATTCAGCTCGGTTTTATGCATCATTAGAGATTTACAATTACTTTGCTATAGTTTCTTTCTGGAAGCCTATCTCTCATGGTTAATGCTATGGGAGTCCTGTTGTGTAGAGGCTGCTATGAGCCACCTTATAGCAATAAAGCATTTGAGAAGGATTTGGAATTATGAGTGGCTAAATTCTCCATGCAGTCCCTGTAATGCTGTTATCCCTTGCTGAGCCTGGGTTGAAACCTTTTTCTTCTTCTCCTCAAATTAGGAAAAAAAAAAAAAGAAAAAGAAGTGCTGTTTCTTTGAGAGGTTTTGAATCATTTACATGTAATTTTTTTTGTTGAACTGCTGCAGTCGGAAATGAGGAATTGTGCAAATTTCCATTTGGATTTCATGATCCTTAAAATACATTTAGCATGTATCAGTATATAATGAAATAAGGCCTCCTCATTTTCTTTTTTTCTTTTTTTTTTTTTTATCTCACTTTCAAAAAGTCTAATCATTATTTGGGATTTTATTTTGGCCTTTGTATTTTATGTGTGTTGCTGAAGACAATAAATTTCACAAGCTTTGCCCTTGCAGAATAAGCAGTGTATCTGCACGTGTTATAATCCACATAACTCACATTTTACATAAATACACTATTGCATTGAAACAAACATGATATGCAGTGAATAATATGGGCCTGATCTAAAGGCCATTAAAATCAATGAAAAGATTTCAAATTAACTTTTATAGCCTTTAGATCAGGCTCTAAATGGGCAAATTACAGTTATGGAGTTTCCCATTTACATACCTGTGTGCTGCTTTTAATGTATTTTATGGAATTGAAATTACTTGGTCCTCTTTTTTCATGCTTTTTTAGGCTAAGAATTTGCCAAGGGCATCAACAGCAGTTTTCCCAGGCTCCAGCACAAGGATTATGTAGTCAATCCACAAATGACTCAAATCTTTGAAGAAAAGGACATGGTTATCAGAGAGGCTTTGACGACAGCAAGGACGGGAGTGCTATCTGCCTTTTTCCATCAGAGATTCCCATTCCCTCTCATTAACATACTCAGGACATCAGCACAGCCATGGGCCCGAGGGAATCGCTTCCAACTTTTAAGGGAATATGCACAAGACCTCGTCCCTGTGTTGTTTCAGACAGATCAAACCAGATTTGCCTCGTGTAAGGTGAGAAGAAAGGCTGGGGCACGGCAGCATTAGGGAAGGGATTCAAAGGTTGCAGGGAATTTTCAAATCCATTGTTATATCTCAGTAATCTTTCTTCCTTTACAGGGTTCTTCAGGCCCACTGAGGATGTGATGTGGAAGCTGCTGTAAGTGGGAAAAGGAGATGTCTCTACCTGCTCTCTTCCAGTGCCCTGTAATGAAAAATGCTTTTGGAGCAACACTGGAAATAAGCCATCAAAATATCTGATTAAACCTCTTAGGAAACTCTCACTAATCACCTTCTCTGCTCTTGATGGAATGTATTTATGCATTATAAATATACTTACTATGTGTGTGTGCTCCATAAATCACACCCAGCACTTGTACATGATGTATAAGCACATTCTATAGAACACACACAAATACAGATGCCAAGCTCCCACAGAGTTCATCACTGGCAAATGTTTGAAGGATCTGATCCTTAATATTTAATGAGCAAGATGCTATTTCCTTCCTCAGCTTTTATCTCTGGTTTGGCATAGTCATTAAATTTGTTGTTTCCTTGCAAGATTATATAATTTATGACCTAATTTTAGACTTTTGTGTAACCGCGTTGCAACACTCGTGGCGTATCCCGATTTCTTCACGCCGAGTGTTCCAGCATTAGACACCAGCTCCAGCACGACTCCTGTCAGCTGCCCCTCAGCAAGGAGACACAGGCATGAAAGGAAAACAGCCCAACAATATTCAGGCAGCATTAGAAGAATAGTTTGTGAGGGGTTTTGCCCTGCAAAAAAATATAATTTAGCAGCAGTTCCAAAGCTGTCTGTGGTGCTGGCAGGAATTCCCAGCTAAGACAGGCAGCACCCAGCAACTCCTGTTTCTGAAAATATTTTCATGTGGCTGCTTCTGACTTTCAGGCTGCTGTGGGACAGCAACCTGCAGTGCAGGGAGGGGTGTCTGGAGGTGAGGAAGGATGGCACTCGGGGATTTAAAGCCACTGCCAGCTCCTCACCCTCTGGAATTTCCTCCCAGTACCAGCCCAGCTGCTGGGCTGACTTTTTGCTGCACAAGGTGTTGCTGAGTAACTCCAAAATGAATTTGTCTAAAGCTGCAGCCACATTTTTTTTGTGTTTTCTGTGTGTCCAGAGTAATTCAGTGGTGCTGTAAATAATGCCATGAGCTTCAGGTATTCTGTCAATTTAAACCATATTGTTGGGACCAGTCTTCCATCAAATTTAATATATTGGCTGTTGCATAAATGCACTTTGAGAGCATTTTATCCTCATCTTCCATAGGGAAGTGGCTTGTGGTTGAGGAAGGATTTGATGTTCCCTTTGTGCCTGCAGTGCTGCTTGGAGGAGTTTTCCTCTCTTTCCACCTTATCCTGAATATCCAGCAGGGATGGCAGTGTTGGGGTGCTGCATGTTCAGATCAGCAGCAGGAACACAAGGGACACCCCTCTCACACAACAACTTTGTGTACAGGGTGAGGGAGGTGCCTACAAGAAAGAAAAAACATCCTCACGAGAAGGGGACGTTAATTCTTAGATTAAATATAATTGGAGAGTTTGTCTCCTTGGCTTTAATGGAGCAGTTCCAGGAAAGCAGTAGAGAACAAAGTGTTTTCAGTACCACATAATTCAAGAGTAAAATCATAATTCCAATTACCATTGCAGCCACTTCTGGCCTTGGGAAACCTATGCTAATATTTATAATTATATGATTGACCTCTGATTTCTTCATCATTTACATTAGCAACCCTGATATTCTTAGTAACATCCTTTAAATCATAGAAGCAGGTGTCAACAGTGCATGATGAAGTCACATCCTGCAGATTTTTTATTTACTTAGTCCTTTTTTTCCTGGTTAAATAAAATTGTGAGATGCAGAATCTCACCTCCATGGGGCCCCTAGGGGTGTATATAATCATGGAATGCATTTTCTATAATCTCACAAAATGAGTCAATCCCATCAGAGGTACAAACACTTTTACAAAGTCAGTATTTCATTTCCATCACCGCCTGACATCATCTTCCACACAGCACAAGAAAATATTTACTTGGCTCTTTACATGAATTGCCACAAAGCCTTTGGAACAAAAAACAAAAAACCAAAAAGTGAGAATTAAAATGGAATAACTTAATGAATTTAGCGTCCTTTTTGTGTGCTGGATTTAGATGTCAGATGATTTCTTATAATGTTTGGGATGGACATGGACACCTCCAATCCCTGTTCTTCAGTGAGGTGCCTACACATGGATCACAGAGTTGCCCAGAATATCCAAAGCTGGAAGCTGATCCTCTTCTCCATCATATAAATATTTTCTTTGCATAAGTGAGCATTTCTGGATGAATTAAGACACAGCATTAATTTTCCAGGTGCAGTTGAGGTGCCAAGGGCAGCCTGGGGCTTCACACTGCCTCCAGCAGCGTTTATAAAATTGCATTTATCCACAAAGAGACTAGATTTTTTTTTTTCAGATTATGCTGGGGATGAGTTAAAAAGTTTAAATTCTCTGTCTCCCATATCTGCTGCTCATCTTCCTGCCTTGGTGCAGCTCCTGCTGCTGTTCACTTCCAGAGAGCACAGCCAGGGGCTTTTCAGCATCTCCTCGGGAAATGTTCCCCATCTGTGGAGCTGGGGAAAGTGGCACCCACCCGGAGAGGGCTGTCCTTGATCATCCTTGTCTCTCATCCATCATTTTTTTTACTGAAATTAGATTCTTCTGAACTTACAGTGCCTTAAAGGCTTTACCTGGCTCAGCAGGTGACAGGATTTGGGATGTCTGAGATTCTGAAACATTTGGGACACATTTTAAAGGTTTGTGAACCTTAAATTGTCAGGCAGGTGGGTCCTCCTCCCCTCTCTGGCCATGTAGCCCTAAAAGCCCCCTCTGATTTTTGGTTATCAGTGGGGGAAAGGGTCAGAGCAGCCCCAGATCCAGTCCCTGAGAGCCACCAGTGTGTGAAAACCACCAGCAGCTTCTGCAGTGACACAAGTCAGAGCCACGGGACCAAACACCTGCAGGGAAGCTCCTCAGGCGAAATTCCCCTCGGCTCCAATCAGGATTTTTCCGGAGCAGGGAGCGCTCAGGGCGATCCGCCTGCTCCTGGCTGAAGAGGCACTTCTAATCGACTGCTAAGAGACTTATTAGCAATGTAAAAAAGAATTGGAAGCAAGGAAAGTATTCTTCCTGGTAGAAATGTGCTTTGTAAAATTCGTTTTGCTGACAGGAGTAATTGGGTTAAACTCCTCGTGGCTGTGGGTGCTGTTTGTTACCCCTTATCTTACCCTAACAAAAGGGTAACAAACACTTTGAACTTTGTAAATAATTGTTTCCAAAGTGTTGGATTTTTTTTTCTCTCTCTCTATAAATTCTTTAGAGAAAAGCTGGTTTCTAATCCTTTCTCTTCCCATGCTTTTACAGCCTTTTCCCACTCTAGATTTATTTTCTTCCCTCTCTTTAGATTTTAATATGTCTTAGATATTATAAAAATCTCTTTTAAGGGGGAGTGCAGAGCTTTTGCTCAGATTGGGAAAATCACTCCTAAAGCTTTAAGAAACAGGAGAGAGAGGAAAAAAACCTATAAAATAGAAGAATTTTATTGTTCACTGTGGCAGATGTTGGGCTGTGGTGTGATGTGTGCCCAGAGATTTCCCCAGTGTCCAGTGCAGGCTCCTGGACTTCAGTCTGGCTTTTTCTCACTCCAGATTCCTGGGAAGTGAAGGGTTTGGACCTTTCATTCCTTCTGGGCTCAACCAGAGCTGGGATTTACTCCTCCCTCCCCAGCCCTACCCTGCCATTGCTCTCTCCTTTCAGGGCTGAGGAGAGGGACATCTTTTTCTTGCAAACACAAATTTTTCTCAGATTTATTTCACTTTTGCATTCACAGTAACAAATATTAATGCAGAAAAGTCAGCAGGAAACCCATAAACCTGCATAAGCTCAGGCCAAACCAGGGATGTGGGAAAACTGAAACTGGAAAAGCAAGACATTATTTTCTCCTTCATCTGGGAAAGTTATATGTGAATTCTTTTAGTTATCTGCTATTTATTTCTTTACTTATTTTGGAGAAAGACACAAATAATGAGAAATACCTCAGTGGAGCCTGGGTTCTTCACCATGAGGGAAATAATTTCTGAGGAGCCCAGTTGGGACATTTCCTTCTAGTCTTCAAGCAGTGACTCAGGTCTTCCTTGAGGCTTCCACAAAGAATGATCTTCCCTCCTCTTCCTTCAGATCCCTGGGTTTCAGGTCTTGGATGCCACCAGCAGATCTCCAAGTACTTGATTGATGGTCTGTCCCCTGCCTGAAGCAGGAAGGAATTTAAAATTTAGAATCATGGATCTTTTAGGTTGGGAAAAATCCTCAAGGTCACCGAGGCCAGTTGTCAACCCAGCACCACCTCCATGTTCACCACTAAACCCCAGGGGCCACATCCACGGGGTTTTTGAGCACTTGCAGGAATGATGACTCTATCATTGCCTTGGGTAGCCCTTTCCAAAGCTTTGAACCCTTTCCATGAAGAAAGATTCTCTAAAATCCAACCTGAGCCCATCCTGGCACAGCCTGAGGCTGTTCCCTCTCCTCCTGTCCCTGTTCCCTGGGAGCAGAGCCCGATCCCCCGGCTGTCCCCTCCTGGCAGGGACTTGTGCAGAGCCAGAAGGTCCCTCCTGAGCCTCCTTTTCTCCAGGCTGAGCCCCTTTCCCAGCTCCCTCAGCCCCTCCTGGTGCTCCAGCCCCTTCCCAACTCCGTTCCCATCTCTGGACTCGCTCCATCCCCTCAAGTTCTCTCTCCTCGCGAGCTGCCCAACACCCAACACAGCACTCGAGGAGGGGCTGGTAAATTTTTTTTTTCCTGTGAAATAAAACTGAAATAAATCTCTGATTTTTGAGAAGGCACCTTCCAGCAGAGGCCGAGTGGGAATGTTTGTGTTCCATGCCATCCATCAGGGCGGGAGCGGCTCCTCGGGCTGGCCAGAAGGAGCTGTCAGGGCCGGCGCGCTGGGCGGGCTGGGAGCCGTGCTGGCACCGCTCCCTCTGCACGGGGAATTTCTGCTCTGACAATTTTTGGCTCCTTTAGGTTCCTCCAGAGCTGCACGGAATATGTAATGCCCTGCACCGGGCTGACTGGGAACTTGGGTGCAGATTGCAAGGAGAGATGCTCTCCCTGCATCACTTTGTTTTGTGCTGCTCCTAAAAAATTTTCCTTGTTCCTGCAGCTCCTGTAAAGCCAGAAGAGCTCTTTCTATATTTTCTTCCTGGATGCCTTTCTCTCCTCTTCTTACAACTATAAAAGCAGTTTTCATGCTCCAAATCAGAGATAAATGAAAATCGAAATGGAAATCCTTCCACAGGGCTAATCAAATTGTGGCACAGGAAGCAGCCTTCAGCCAGTGCATTTTTGAGAGCTATTTTTAGACTACATTTTTATTTTGTCACTCCATATGGGAAGTCAAACCCATATGGTTTAGGAGAATGGAAGGTTGTGCTTTTATAGTGATCTTGTAAACTATCCCAGCTCAGCTTTGTCTTTAAACTCGTGTTTAAATCCAATTGTCTGAGGTGGGACTGGAGCACATCAGCTGCTCCTGAGGTTGTACCAGCACAATTCCCTCCTGAGGTGTAAAACTATTCTACATCTGTTAAACCAGTCTCCAGTTAACTCAGCTCTTCTTAGTTACAACTTTTCTCATTCTTACACCTTCCATTTTTCCTTTTTTCAATTTCTTCATCTCCTCTCCAGTGTCCTGGTGCCCTGCTGGATGTGTTTTGTCCACTGCCAGCCAGGATGCAAAGCTGAGCATCCACAGTCATCCCTCTCCTGCTCTTCACAGTAGATGCTGCTGTCTTCCAAATATCCAGATTAAAGTGATTTTGAGGAATAACACTTTATTCTGCCCACAACACCTTGGCAAATTCTGAGCATGCTGATAAAGCAGTAATTGGCTAGAAAAGGTATTTTCCTTCTGTCACCATAAACATATAAAATTGGGAATGTATCCCCAGTGTTCATCCACCAGAATATCCTCTTTATTCATGTTAAAAGTTTTTTGTGATACTGAACCAAAACTTATGTGTCTTTTAAGGAATTTTGTGGCATGGTTAAAAACACCAGCAGGAAGTTTCTAACGTGGTAAATTTCAGAGGATCATTTTATGAGTTTTTCAATTGTAATCCTGGAGTTTCTTCCCTTTGCAGTTTTTCAAAAGGTGGAATTAAACAAACCCAAATGACAGGAAGATGAAGCTGGATGCTTTTTTAGGTGAAATAGTGAGAAGAGGCTCAGAAACGTGGGTGATTTGGTTTAGTGGATTTGGTGGAACTGGCTCAAAGGTTGGAATGGATGATTTTGGAGGTCTTTTCCAAACTTAGTGATTTTGTGATTCTGTTGTGTGAATTACAGAGGCTCAGGGTAGCAAACACTCCATGGAGCTGCTCTAACTTAGGAAAAAGTAATTTCCTACATTGGTTTTGATTCCAGAGCTGTATTTAACCTCAGTGTAGAAGCAGAGCTAAAGAAAGAGCAGGGCATTGGCAGTTAATATTTTTATGCCTTTTTTTTTTTCCTTAGGAAACAATTCTCCCCTTTTGAGAGGATAAAGTGCAATGGGAATAGGACTGCTCAGTGGAGAATTCCTCGTGGCAGAAGGATGGGCAGCATGGAGATTTCTGAGATGTTTTGGATGTCACTTCCATCAAGTAGAAGGAATGTTATGCTAAAACTGTTTATCAAAACTGAAACCTCATGGTTTATTTTGTTGAAAAAGTCAAAAAACAACCACTGTTTTTTTTTCCCTAGGGCAGAGATTTTGTGTTAGAGAAGAAAATGAGAAAACAACCAGGCCCCAAAAGAGGGGAAATGGGAAAACCTGAGATTAGAGCAGAGAGAAGGCATGAAAATGTGTAAAAGAAATTTGTTGAAGACCTAATTGTATCTAAAATCCACAATTGCTTTGAAATCCAAGGAACTGCTGCCACATTATTTGTTTGGAGGGACTCTACAGTCAGAAAATCCCCATCACTTGTATCCCACTTTCAGAATTACAGTCTATTCCATTCTGAAATCCCAAAAGACAGGTAAAACCCCTGGATTTATGACACTTGGGAATATTGGAATTACACACAAGTAGCTGGGTTTTCCCAGGAATGTTATCCTGGGATATTTGAGTAACACAAGCTCTGGCAGAGGTGCTGGGGGTGTGATGTGGGCACAGGAGCACTGTGAGTTCACGATGTCACTGCTCTTCCTGGACATCCCTCGGCACTTTGGAGCTGGGTAAATCCAGCCAGGAACCTGCCAGTGCCTTCAGCAGGGCTGGAATTCCATCCCAGAGTGACACGGGCTGGTGACATGGAGTGATGTCAGGTCACTGATGTAGAACTGGAAAGATTCCTTGTCACATCACTGATCCCATTGTGTTGCCAAATTTCACTTGGGATTTTTTACCAAGTTTCCAATGCAAATATATGGATAACATGTTTAGGCATTATCCTTAAAAAAATAATTTCTTTAAGAGATGGGTGATCTGTAGAAGACATTTGTATAATTTTGCATTCTAAATGTGATTTATATTTATAAATAAATCTGCATAAAATCTCCAGCTCTTGATGTCATAGTTCTATTCTATCTTTAATTCAGATGCTCAAAAAATGTAAATTATTTTTACAGCTAAATAAAAGCCACACAAAGCTGCCAGGAGAGAATAATGAGATACACATTGTGCCATGCAGCCATGATAAATCCAGCAGCACCATGGTTACAGCCAAAATGGGAAGACATCAGATACATGGAGGCCCTGATATTGTGCAGGGAATATCAGCACACAGAGATCCCTTTGATTTTGCAGACTAATCTGACCTGGGAGAAACTCATGACATGGGTTGGTAAGGGAAAATATTTACCTGCAAGATGAACATGCCCCAAAAATGAGGAGAAACAGCTGATTTAGATGGCAGGGGTTTATTATATTTAGTATATTATTTATACAGTGTATTTGTCAGCCATATTTGGACCAGGCTCTTCATATATGCAAAATAAAGATACCAGAATTCTTGTAACACAGTTTGCAAATGATTGGTGGGGGATTGCTAATGATGTACAGGCTTATAAACGATGGTTTGGCTGTGAGGATGGCACCAGGGAGGAAGGATAATGGGATCCCTCAGTCTTTGGGACCCTTGGTCAGTAAAAAGCTCCAAATGCCACAGATCTGGGGTCCCCCCATCAGCAATTAACTCAAACATGAGGAGATAATAATCCCAAATGAGGGTGTGAGAAACCTTAACTGAGGGTAGTCAAGGAAGGGTAAATAAAAAGTGCAGAGAAGGCCCAGCCTCCTCTCCTGATGAAGAGGCTTATGGAATAAATTACCTGGATTTTCAAGAGGACAAACTTTGCATTCTATGATTCACTGTGGCTGAAGCAGGTAAGTCTCATCGTTCTCTGGTTTTATCTCATTTCTGACTGTCTCTCAGTAAAACTGGGATTTTTTTTTGCTGCCTGTTTGCTGCTGGAAATGTCTAAATCCACCCTGTTCTTCAAAGCTTGTGTGAAATGCACTAAAGCTGATTTTCACAGCACTGCTGACCTGTTTGCTGAGTTATGGTGGTCTTGCTTTAATTAAGCTCAGTGTTAAGGTCAAACAGGGTTAATATTAAACTTGCTATTAAGGTCAAGCCCTCCAAGAGATGATTTTGGAGGTCTTTTCCAGCCCAAATGATTCCAGATTTCTAAGAGTGGCTCTGCAGGAGCTGGGTGGCTGCTCCAAGGCCCTTTGCAGGAGAGCAGGAGTGATGAAGGGATGTGTCCAGTGTTTCTAGATGAGTGACCACATGGAATTCTTGGAGGAAGCAGCTGTTTCAGGCTCTCCTGGAGAGCCTAAATTTTGCAGAATGTTTGTTCTAGAGCTGTCACTTTCCAATTTTACTTTGTGGTAAAGCGTGCATAGCAAACCTGTGGGTTTGGGATCTGCTGCTTCTCCCTTTGGGTTTCCTCTTCCACATCAAAAAAAGTAGCACTGGTTTTGTGCTAAATTTTAAACTGGCACCAGCCAGGCCCCTGTGTAGTTCTGAGAACCTTTTTGAGAAGATGCTGAGCTGTTCAAGCCCCGTGGAGCCTCAGCATCCTGCAGGAGAAATCCCTGTGGTGCTCCCAGGCGTGGGGGCAGCAGTGGCAGTGGATGGGGACACCAGAACTGTCATCAAACGCAGAGCTTTGCTCTGCTGAATTGAGCAGGGATGGTTTGGGCATCCCAGAGAGCCAGGCCAGCCCTGTTGTCTCCCAAGGACCATCCTGTGGCTCAATTGAGGCAGCACCTCAGTGCTTTAACTGGGTGGGATCAGCACAAACATCCCTGAATGTCAAGCTCTCCTCTGTGCCTGTTTTCTAAAGCTAATGACCTGCAGGCATTAAAAACCCAGTTCTGGGCTTTGGAGATGCTGAGGCATCTTGTTTGTAAAGGTGAATGTCTTCACCTCAAAATAAAATGTCTTCACTTCCAAGATGTTGGAGCATGGGGCATCAGAGTGCTGTAAACTTCATGCCCTTGGAAGTTTTAAGCTATATTAAAATGTCTATAACTTTCAGAAAAAAAAGAGCAAAATAATGCTGCTTAGAAATATTTAAAAACAAAAAAATCATGCTCAGCAGACAGCTCTTATGACAAGGTTCTGCCCAGAGTGAATTTTTATGCTTGAGTTATAAACCCTTGAAAAATGGGGATCCTAATACAAAAGCTGACACAGCTTTAACTAAAGCAGCTCTAGTAAGTGCTGCTATAATTATTTGCTCATTAATTACAAATTTTGCAAGACATGAGAGTAACACAAATTGGAAAATAGGAATAATTATCAGTAATAACGCCACAGAAGCTGGACACATTGAAAGTATCTTCCTCTTTAAATTTAATAATAGCAAGACAGCTAGAAAACTAATAAGAAATACATAATTGAAAATTAACCTTGCAAATCTGCTGTTAATAAACCATGGTACTCTTGCACTACAATAATTTTACACAGCCCTTAATTTGCATTTGAAGTGTTATTCCAGGTAATACTTTGTGCCTTCACAACAATTAATGTTTCTTTGAATTAAAACAAAAACAGCAAGGTTGGATTTGGGATAGCTGGGGAGGAGGGAATGGTGTATCCTGTATTTTTTAGCAGCTGGGAGCTGGGATGGCTGGAAATCAAACGTACAATGGGGATTTTTGTGCAGAGATGCCTCAATGCTGTTTTGTTGTTGTTGAATTCAGGCATTGTGGCGTTTCGTGCTTTCATCCTCCCCTTGTGTAATCCTCCAGTTGTGCTCCCGGATCACTCGCACTTTCTCATCCTCCGAGGTGTGAGCCTGGAGTGCCTGGGGATGATTTAAACACCCCAAACATCCCAGGGCACGGCGAGTGCGTGGTCCTTGAGCTCCCCTGCTGCAGCACAGCCCTTGCAGGGGTTTTCATGGATCTGATGGAGGCACTGGGATTTGTTGGGCAGGGGAAGTCGGTGCAGCCTCTGGATCAGTGAAAGGAGCTGCTGGCACCTCGTGCCTGCCGTTTTTTCCCCACTCAAAGGGAAGTGGCACTTCCTTATGAATGTTTTATATCTGTTAGCAATTGACAAAAGCCTCCAAAAATCTTAAATCAATCAATTTGCATGTAAAGATGAAGAGAATTGTTTACTCAAAACGCAGACTGAGTCAACTGCTCTTGCTAAGTATCTCCCACTCATAAAATAAACCTGATATATATCTCTGCCTGCACAGAAAACTCGGAGCCAAGAAGTGTTTAATAATTTTGGAGCTCATATCTAGCGAGCTCTGAGTGCTCAGCTGAAAGAAAGGATAGATTATAGGAAAAAAATCATGCCTGACAGCAGACTTGTATTATATTGCAATACTAATAGCAGTGGAGGTATAGCCAGGCACTCAAAGTTGTGTATGACCAAGCAGCCTTAAAAAAAATAACATAAAAATAGAAAAAATAACCCAGGGACCTCCAGTGTTTGGCATCAGAGTGGAGGAACATTGTACACAAACAATTGGGTTAAGAGTGTGCACTCCAAACAGGGTTTCTGCACAATTCCAAACTCCATCAAGGGCTGCATGTAAAATGTTGGCTTCTTTGTGCAAACCCACAAATCCTGGGGAAAAGGCCAGGCGGGGTCAGCAATTCAGCTGTTTGCCTGCTCACTTTATGTAAGAGGTTAGCAGCAGTGTGCTTTTTGTCCCAAGCCAGCAATAGCAGGAACAGCTTGTTTCTGAAAGGGCTGGGGCTCCCCTCGTAGTGCTGGAGAAGGGGTCCCGAAATAAACCTTGGATGGGGATAGTCTTTGATTTGACCTCTTCTCCATTATTTGGATTTGTGTTTGACTCCCTTCGTTCCCCTCAGCCTGTAAAGCTCAAACAGCATCAGCACAGGTATTTTCTCTTCATTTCAATGTGTTTCAGGGAGTTTCAAAAACATGGCAATGTGGGAAAAGAAGGAATTTTGGGTGCCAAAGCTCTTACCCAGGAGGAGCTGGAGGGGTTGGATGGAAAGCAAACTTTCCATCTGCTCACAACCTCTGGGTGATGTCCCAGCATCATCCCAGGCCTCAGTGGCTTCAGCCCAGGGAGGGAGAGGATTTCACATTTGGAATCAGGTACAT
Organism: Parus major; assembly: GCF_001522545.3. Taxonomy (NCBI): domain Eukaryota; kingdom Metazoa; phylum Chordata; class Aves; order Passeriformes; family Paridae; genus Parus; species Parus major. The sequence continues at coordinate 4,720,142 of NC_031772.1, forward strand.
AGTAAAAAACAGAGAAATTAAAAATTTCTTTACAGTCTCTTCTGCTTTGGGGCAAAGATCTTTGAGCAGTGGAGTAGAACTTATTTTAGGGGTGTGAGGCCTGGCACAGAGTGCCCAGAGAAGCTGTGGCTGTTCCTGGATCCCTGGAAGTGCCCAAGGCCAGGCTGGATGGGGTTTGGAGCAGCTGGGATAGGGGAAGGTGTCCCTCCCATGGCAGGGGGTGGATTTGTTGGTATTTAAGATCCCTTCCAACTCAAACCATCCTGTGATTCCATGATTTGTGTGAACTCAGTGTGACCAAGCTTAAACTTGCTGATGTGAAGGAGATTTCACTTGATCCATCAGGACTTGGAAATGGAAGAGAGCAAGGATGGGAGTCCTCAGCTTTACCCTGCTCAGGGTTTAACCACTACATTTGTGAATGTAAGAATTGATGGTAAGAGCTGACCAGGGGAGGGCTGTAGAAGGCTGGGTGAATAAATCTGCACTTCCACATGTCTGTAGGTCCTTCTGAGAGTTCCATGCAAGCCCAGAGGGGGTTTTGGGGCTGTGCTGGATTTGGTGTGTGAGCTCAGATCTCAACCACCCCATGGCCCATCTTTGGCAGAGGCAGCCTCGAGAGCCACACGGATGAAGCGGAGCAGGGAATGGGCAGCCACAGAGCCAAGGCTGGGGAAAAGGAGATGGAAAATACCCTCTCCTTCTGAAAACCAGCAGGCTGGGGGAGAAATGTGCTTCTAATGCAGCTCCTGAGGCTGCCTCTGCCAGTGAATCCCAATCAGTATTCTGTTCATCCCTGCTTTCTCAAGGAAAGACATAAAGGAGCAGCGTAGCCAAAAGGAAGCTATTTTTAGAAGATGGAGAGATGATTTCTTCCCCCCCCCACCCCCCAAACCATTCTGCTGTTATTTATGTTGCGTGGTTCTTGAGTTATTTATTTCAGTGGGAGTTGATGCAAAGTGGGATGGGGTTTAATGTGTGGAGGGATGGTGAAATCCATCCTACAGCTGTCCTTGCTATTTCAGGGCTGGCTTCAAAAGTCTTTCCAACCTGCAAATTGGAAGGTGGAGTTTTGGATGTCATCAAGGTGTTGCTGATGGCCAGGGGTGTGTTTTTTGTCCCCAGTCCCTCCAACTCCCAGTGCCCTGGCCATTCTCCTGTGGCTGTCACTGACCATTCTCCTGTGGTTGGCACTACAATGCATTCTAACCTGGCACTTAAGCCACCCATTCGCATTTTTAAAACACTAAAAAGGATCATTCCAAGTGTGCTCCAAGGTAAAAATAAAAGATGTTAACACTTTTCATCGATCAAAGCTAATTTATGCAAACTGGGCTCTGCTGGCAACTGCAGCAAGGTATAAATGGTGACATCATGGAGCGTGAGCTCTGCCAACCTGGGTTAGTGCTGGAATGACAATGGAGTGATTTAGCTATTATGAGCTCACTTAATATTTCATACTTAAAGTGGAGCCTAACCTGCAGCTCAGGGTTATGTGAAGTGCACGTTGTGGAGTTGTCTCAGAACAGATTTTGACACAAACTTTGCAGTTAAGGGAGATGTTTGAGTGACACACATATTGCATATGCTGTTACTCTGCAAGGCTGGTGAAAATCCTTTTGGAAAGGAAAAACTTACTGGGGAATGTTTTCTATTTTCTATATATGTGTGCATGTACATAGACACATGCACACCAAAGGGTGGAAAATCTGGAATGTTGTCTTAAGCTTTCTGCTATGAAATCATCACAGGAGAAGAAAATCACTTGGATCATACAAATATAGCTGCAGTTTTTAAATCCCAAACCCTGTCACTCTCACAACAATGACAACAAAATACTGTAGATGTGATGGGTCATGAGTTTGAACTTTTAACACCAGTTTGAGATTCCAGCCTCTTTTACAGAAACAGTGCTGGAGTGACCTCCCATTCAGTGAGGGAAGTAATGCAGCTGGTCTAAAAAAACATCAAGTAAAGCACCAGGAAAAGAAAAGCTTGTTGTAGTTGATGCTCTGGCTCCCCAGGTTTTCAGCTGATGAGGGAGGATGTGCTTCTCTCCAAGCCTCAGTGGCAACCCCTGCACTGGGCCTGGGAGCCTTCTCTTGCTTTGCTCATCTTGTTTTTAGAAAAATTTATTATTAATTGTCAGATAATTGGAATTACATTTGGAATAACTAGCTTTCCTGATTAGTGCATTATGAGAAGAGTCAGAATTTAGGCTGAGTGTGTTGTTGAGGAACAACATCCAAGATAATTGTGTCCAGGTTGTAGGACAGTGACAAAAGAGCGGGTGGGGACTGGAATTCTTGCAGTCAAAACCATGGGCAGGATGCTTTTAAATATTTGGGACAAAACACAGGGGCTGTAGGGGGGATAACTTGCTAACCTTGGCCACTGCAGCAGGAGGTTTGGAGAGCTGAACCATGAGAAGGTTTTCATTTTTAGGTGGGTTTAGCCACTTTTCAGACCCTTTAAGGGACAGGAAGGAATTCTCTGGGATTATCCTAGGAATATGGTGATGCTTGCACCTGCAGTTCAAATCCAAGATTGGCAAAGTTTCATCCTTGATGACCTTAAGGACCAGTGTTGCTGCTCTTTTTTAGAGAGAACAAGGACAGAGTATCCCAGAAGAGACATGGCCAAGCCTTGAACCTGCAAAGTGCCTCATTTCCTGGAAAATGCCTTTTTTACCCTCTAAGTCTGTCATGTTCATCAGGTTCTGTGTCACAAAGCCAGGTCTGGTTGCACGCTGTTGGCCACCAGCAGCCTGTGTTTGAAAGCACATTTTGGGGGATACTCTGAATGTCTGAGATGTTTCATATTTAGGGAAGGTGTTAATGGTTCTTTGCACCCAAATTTGAGGCTGTTTTGCAATATCTTCCACAGCAGTGAAATGATTGTGCCACTGCTATAAACACTTATCCAAAGCAAACATTATTAGTTCAAATGTTTAAAATAGAGTGACATAAGAAATATTCATCAGTATGATTCTTTAAGTTGAATTAGAACAAGACAAAGAAGTGCAAATCCAGAACTGTAGGATTTTTAGTTTATTTAAATGCTACTTTAGGATCTTTTCCTGCCCACAATGAATTTCCACTGTTCCTCACAGCTGATTGAAAATTTTATGGTTTTTCAATCAGAATTAGTTCAAGCCACTAGAAAACACCCTTTGTTCCTATATTGATAGGAATGCAGTATTCTCCTTTCTTCCTGTTTGGCCTCCTCTGCCCTGGATGCAACGGGAGTAAACACAGTGGAAGGATTTGTATTCCAACAAAGAAGAACAATTGCAGCAGTGTTTAAATTCACAAGGTTTGAGGATTGTAATTGGAGTTTACTTGAGAGTGGGGGGGAGGAAATGTTTATCCCACTTCATTTTAGCGGCTCTCCCTTTGCCTTTTCCCTGCTTATCACAGAGGGACAAACGTCTTTCCCTGTAACGGAAATAATTCCGATTCTATTCCAAAAAACAGCCTAGAATCCATGGGATCCCAGGAACAGGCTTCTCCCTCTAGTGGCAGCAGAAAGGGAGATGCAGAGCTCTTGGACCAGGTAGTTTCTTTATTTTTTTCTTTTTTTCCCTTTTCTCCTTTGGGAAATCATATGAGGTAAAAGAGCTGCTGTTTATTTACAGCTTCAAAGAAATATGAATATGGCACAAAATGTCTGTAGCTGCCTCCTGGTTCTCTTTAGTCATTGAAATTATTTAGAACCAACACACCGAATGGTGTTTCTCTAATTTTTAAGACCTGAAGGCTCAAAGTACAACGGAGACAACTTGAGAACCAGAAATTCTCATTAGTTTGGTGTCCTGCTAATTCCTGGTGGCAGGACCATGGAGCAGACACTGTGCTTGGGAATAAGTGCTGGAATTAGCTCAGCATCCCTCCCTGCAATGCCTGGCACTGGACAGCCTGCAGAGACAGAGGGATGGGGAACTGCCTTGGGGAGTGTTTGAATCATACTGCTGTGTTTGTTTGACACATCAAATGTAAACCCACGTGCTCTCAAGGACTAAACTGGCCCCTGTGCCCCTGCAGGAGAAGAAATTTGTGTCTATAAGCAGGAGAGGCTGAACACCATCCATAAATCCAACAATAAGCACAGTGAATGCAAGAGGAGCTGTGGCTGCCCCTGGATCCCTGGAAGTGTCCGAGGCCAGGTTGGATGGGGCTTGGAGCAACCTGGGATAGTGGAAGATGTCCCTGCCTGTGGCATAGGGTGGAATGGGATGAGTTGAATCCTACCCAAACCATCCTGGGATCCTATAAAACCTACCTCTTCTGTCCTATTTCTGCTTTTCATCTCCTGATGGTGCTTTAACTACCCAAGAAGAGCATAAATCCACTAATACTCATTTTAGATGGGCAGAAAGGTTGATCTGTGGAGGGACATTTGTCCCTGGTTGGCTTCTGAATCTGTCATTGGTGTTTTAGTCCCCTGCTTCTGCTGAGATTACACAAAGGAAAGGTGGAAAATCTTAAATTCAGGGGGAATGTGTCCTTCAGGCTCTGGTGCTGAAAATAGTGTTGAGCCAAAGGATGTTCTGCTGTCAACAGAAAACACAAGACACCCTCATCCCCAGGGTGATTGGGGTGCAGCTCAGGTCCCCTGTGATGTGTGTGCAGAAGAGGTGCCTGCAGCTGATTTGGGGGTAGAATTTGTGTAAACTCACACTTGTGCTTGGGAAGCTCCACCTGGCTCTGGGGGTGGAGAGTTCTGCCTTGGGAAGGCCTGAGGAGGAAAGCATGGCCAGAATCTGTAGTGACATTATCACATCCTTGGGACACAGGAAAGGTCCACCTGGCCAGGGAGGTCACATGGATTGGTCCAGGAACTGGAAATTCTTCCATGAAGGAGGAACTTGGTGACTTCAGAGAGCAAAGTGCAAGCTCTGTTCCTTCCAGCTGGGATTGGTAATTGTCAAGGCAGCCAAAATCCAGCTTCTTTCTTCAAAAGTTAGTGATATTTCTTGTGTCCTTTCTGAGGGCTGTTTCTCTGGGACCTGTTCCATGTTGGGATTCTCTGGGGAGAGGACATAGCACAGGAGGTCTGGCAGGGCTCTGAGGGATGCTGGTGGCTGCCTGGGCTCACCCAGGTTGGGAGACCTTGTCCAAGGGTGGTGTTTTCTGTCCCCAGACCCTCAGGACCAGCTCAGCTTGTTCTGGTGTTTGCCCAGGAGCCCTCCTCAGGCTGCCTGGGGGGGGTCCTGAGGACAAAAAACTCTTTGGGATTTATTTCTTCCATGCTGCCTTCTGTGAGATGGTTTAAATTTTAGTTACTTTCCAAAAAACAGAGCAATATTTTAGGCTTTTAGCACTGTCACTTCTTTAAGTAGCATCTTGTCCTGACTCTGGCAGATACCTGGGCTGATTTTCCAGGCTCTTGTTTCCTCCCTGGACCTGAAAACTGTTCTAATTTTATTTTACCTCCCTGTAAAGTTTCTTTTCATTCGCTGCCTTTGCTTTTCTTATCGCTTTTTATGCTCTCAACTTCATTATGCAATTGTTCCAACCCTGCTCTGTATTTGATGTTTTATAACTCGTGTCTGCCTTTTCTTCCACTGTTGATTACTTTTACATTTTGATGTTCCTTCACACTGGCTTTACAGGGGAAAAAAATAGAAAAAAACAACATGAACATTCCCAGTGCAATTACTGGGAGGTGGCACACACAACCCCCGGGCATACATTAATTTATCTTTGAACACTTTCTATTTCCTCTGTGTCCTTTCTCTCCCCAGCTTTATCATGTTGAATTTCACCCTGCACTTACTCTCCCAACTTTGCTCTGCTAAAATCTAATCTACTTGTTTTCTAACTTCTGGTTGAACATTAATCCTGGTGAAATCCTTAAGGGCTGAGCCCAGAGTCTCCCCCACACTCGCATCCACTCATAATTGCAAGTGCAGGAGCCTTGCTCAGGAATTATTCCTTACAAAAAGCCACCTTCTTCCCAGACATTCTTCAGATTATGGAAAAAGAGATCTGGTGGAACCCCCTGCACAGTAAAGGAATATTTTTTTCCCCAGATCCCCAGGTGCTGCTCACATCATCTCCCCCTCTCCAGATTTGTCTTTCCCCCTGAAATGGTCTCAGCTGAACATTTCAGCATCTGCCTGATTTTGGGACGTGGGTCTCGAGTGCTGCAGTTCTGAAACTTCCATAAACTTCCTTAAAAAGGAACCAACTTGGATTGCTAAGCAAAAAGTCTTCATGTTTATCAGCAAAAGTCTTGAAACACTCTGGATGAACCCTGGACTTTTCTAGACCTGTAAAACTATTATCAGGAAACTCCTGGAGGTTATTCCCATTAAAAATACTTCTTTATACCCACATAAGTTTCCAATACACATAAAATTCTATCAGGGTAAAAACTTAGAGTGTGTTTGTCTTGTTCTTCCATATCTTTACCTAGTTCTTGTATTATATGTAATTAACACATTTAATACTGACTTTAATTGACCTCATCAATGTCATGGCTTATTAAGCTTTTTATAGTGTAGTGTTCCTCTTTTTTGTCTCTATTGAATGATCACATACATTTGTTTATCATAAATTGAGTGCACGTATTTTGGAAAATAAAATTGAAATGCCAAGTGCTTTTCAGAAATTCTTTCAAGCACAGTAAAAGAGATACCTGGGTGTAGTTAAATTTTTATAAAGTGCAACATGAAAACATGTCTTTACCTTCATTGCTTTTTCTGTCTTCCACCTACTGCCTTTTTTCCCAGAAAGGCAGCTGACAAAAATAAGGAGTATTTCTTGTGTTAAATGAAAACAACTTAAATCTCTTTTTATTTATTTGGTATTTAATCTCAAGTGGAAACTTGCAATCAGAACCTGTGCTTTCCGTTCAAACTGGAAAAGTATTCTTCACAAATAAGTGTTTGTTTGGAGGGGGAGAAAGCTCTAATTGTAACTCTTGGGTCCCACAATAAATATTTCTGTAGTGAATTTGAATTGATTAATCTGTCACTTTTTTCAGTAAAGTGCAAAATCAGATCAGCTCCCATCTTGCTTATTTACACGGTCAGCTTTAATTTGTCATCGGTTCTATTGAGTAGCAAAGCTTTTAGTGCAGAAGATACCTCTTCCACTTAATGGATAATCATTTAGTGGAATATAATTTAAAAGGATTTATCTGGTCTCTGTGCCATGGCTGTAACCTAACCCCAGCATGATAAACTTTCTCCAGGAGAAGGATTAGCATTTTCTGGTGGCTTTTCTTTGGGAATTGGTTCAGTTATTAATTCAACATCCAGCTTGGCCAAAGCTCCCTGAGAGCTCCACTTGTAAAAGTATTTCTGGGTTTGGCTGCACTTTGCATTAGACCACTTTGTGTCAGGTGATTCAATAGGATTTGAATCCAAATCCCTGCCTTGTTTTATTTGGAAGATAAGAGCAAGAAATTCAGGGCAGAGGCCAAGAGAGTTGGAAAGGCTTTGTGTGAGACATGGGGCTGGGAGCTCTACCTGGAAAAAAGAGGGAATCATAAATGAAAACAAGTTCTTGAGCAAGTTGTGGGGAGAGATTGGACTGATGGTGATAAGAATTTTGACTTTCAGTAAAGGTTCATGAGGGGAAGAGCTGGTTTTGCTCAGGAGCTGCTTTTCTAGGCACCAGAGTTGTAACCCCCAGCCAGAGGGATGGGAATGTCAGCCCTCCCAGAGAAGCACCCTTAATTAGGGATGCAAGTTGCTGTGACTTTTTACACTCCTGGAATCGCAAATGATGAGAAATCCTGACTTTAATCCACTTTCTTTCTTCCCCAGTGCTGAGCTCTGGCTCTCCTAGAAGGTGACAATGGTGGCACTGCAGTGTTATAAACTCCAAAACCAGGACAATTCATCTTTGTGCCTCTCCAGCACAGGGCAGGTGCTCTGACAGGTGGAGTTTGCTTTAAGGAGTGAAGGTTTTTCCCAGGAAAATCTGCAGCAGGAGCAGAGGAGCACCCCTCTATAGGTCCAGGTGTGACATTTTTTCAGGGAGTGTGTGAGGATATTTTTGGTGGTGTTGGGACAGTGACAGCTGAAAGCTGGACCTGGAGTCACCAAATGAAAACCTGAGGGCAAAAACTTTGAATGAATACATCATTAATAACTGAAAAAGTGCAGCACTCCTCATCAGCATGAACTGACCTTGCTTTTAGCACTAAATGTGGGAAAATCAGGCTGCCCAGGGCTTTCATTTGGTTTTCCTTCTTTTAGTCTGGGTCTACCTGGGCTCCAGAGCTGTCACCACTGTGGAACAGGATCATTCCAGCTCCTGCTGGAGCTCTGTCAGCAGGGCATGGCCAGATGTGACAAGAGGGTTTTGGCTGGGTATTTTTTTGAACCTGCTGCTTTCCTCTATCTCTTCTATTTCTCTTATTGCTAAAAGAGAAGTTTTAAACTCCCCAATAGCAAAGCTCAAACACCCACAACACCCTCTCCAAAACTCCATGTTGCATTTTTAATGATCTCTTATGTTTGTGTAATAACCCAAGGCAACATTTCGAAGCTTCATTTTTGGAAGGGATTAACAGGGACTGTTTTAATCTTTCCTGTAGTGTATAAACTGCTGGAAAGCAATCCAGTTATGTTTTCACTGATGCCTGGAATTGAAATACTTGTTGATTTTTACTTTATTTTTTTTGGCAACGTTTCTACTTGAGGAAAGAACTTGAGTGCAATCAATTAAAGAAAGGATCTGATTTGCTTTGTAATTGTTTTTCTGTCTCTGTGAATGATGTAAGGGCATTTTGGAAGAATTTACTTCACTACTCTGTCTTTTCTAAAATAACAGGTTTACTGGTTGATTTATGGGTTGTTTGTTTTGTTTTTGTTGTTCTGTCTGTAGGTGAGAAAAAGGTTAATTTGCTTGAGAAATCATGTCTATGCCAGAGAAGGTCAGCTTGTTCCATCATCGTGTTCTGCCATTGGAGCTGACCTCAACCTAAACACCGTGCTTTAAGGCAGGAATTAGGCATCCTGTTTTTCTCCATGCTTTTCCAGTATTTCTTTTCTCCTGTTGTCGTAGTTTCTCAGAAAAGGCAGGAGGGTGTGACTCCCAGGAATGAATTCTGTTCCTTCTAAAGTCATATTTTTGACGCCGTGCTTCAAAAACTTCAATCTTTGCTGTGGCTGTGCCAAGCTGTGTCTGGTGTGACTGCCCACGAGCCAAAACACCAACAAGTCTCTTTGGGAATTGTGTCAAAGGCAGGAAAAAAATCTGTGAAAGCATAAAAATTGGGAAAGACTGGAAATATTAACTTTGTTAAAGTCCATGGATATCACAGCAGAGTGGCCCCTGTGGTTCCTGGGGATGTCCCAGCTCCTCTTCCTGTGTTATTTCCAGGACTTGTAGGATGCTGACCACAAATGATGGACCAAGGCATCCAAATCCTGCTTTTCTTGGAGCTTGGATTCAGCTCTAGTCAGGGGGAAAGGTTCTAGGAAGTGATTAAGAAAGATGAAGCGAACTCCCAACAGTGTTTAGCTGCAGAGTTGAGGAGAGGTGATGGAGGAAATGTTTCATCAAAATGTTTAATCAGTCTGTAGGGTTCCCTCTGGGAGTGTTGGAATTCATTTTGGCTTCTCCCTACGTCCATTTTTTGTTCAAAAGTCATCAGAAGTTTGTAAATTGGATTGGAGGTTGCACCTCTGATGCTAAATCTGGCCTGGGGAGGTGTGCAGCTCCCAGTCTGAGGTGCAGGAACATGGTTTGGTTTGGAGGGAGAGGAAAGGGACAGCACAGGGAATGAAAACTGGATTTTGTTGGGAATATGACAAAGCATTGACACAGGGGAGGCTCTGCCTGGAGACTCATCTCCACCCAGACCCAACTTCTACAGTAGCTTTGGGAAACTAAAGTGAATGAATTTTGTGACATCTTAGTGATAAAGTCATGGTTAAGATGGCAATGTCTGGATGACTTGAGATGCAAGTCAGCAGGAGTCTCTGTGTGTGTGTGCAATTTAGGTGTGTTCTATGCTGCTTCCCGGAAGATCCACATGGAAAAAGAAGCACTTCAATAAATTGAGGGTTTTTTTCTAGTTAATCTCATACCTGGGGTGATACTTTGCTTTTGAGGATATGCAATTGCTATTAAGTTACAAGGGATGCTGTGGTGGGTACTGGAAAGAAAATAAGATTTTTTTTTCCCATTTCTTTTACTGGATAAAAGTGTAAAATGTGATTGGAGTTTGTCAGCATGGAAACAAATGTCTGAATTTACTGCAACACCTCAATATCTTCAACCTTTTCAGGTGTAAAACCCCCTGCAGTAAAAGGCACACGGATTTTACATAATTTACTATTTTTGATGAAAAATCACATCAAAGTGACACCTGAGGCCCCTCATCCATCCCCTTTGATAAGAGTTGGAAGTTGGTCAGTCCTGTTCTTGGCATTTATTAGTGCTGATTCCCAGGGCCAAGGAATGGCAGGAAGAGTTGGTTATACAGTAACTTCTGAGCTGGAGTGGCAGAGCTGCTATTAAAGACTCTTGGATTTTCTTTAGGCTTCCTGTCCATCAATATAAAGCTGTGGTGGGCTCTTCATGCCCTTGCAAGTCAAAACACTTGATTTTTCTTTTTCTTTTTTATTTTTTTTTTTTTGTAGATTCTTGACTTTTTTAAAAAATTGTTTTTCTCACAGTAGTTGTTAAAAAGTTGGCAGAATAAATTCTGAGCAAAAAAAAAAAAAAAAGGTGTTTGTGGGTCCATTTTAAATTTCAGCAGTGCACAATGGCTCCTATTGTGGGTTTTACCAACCTACAGAATTGTTCTTGGCTTTCCCCTCCTCAGGGCAGATCGTGTGTCACGCCCTGTTTAACTCCTTCAACAGAGACACAAAGAAATTTCACTTCTACAGAGCAATCAGACCTCCCCCTGCCCTTGAGCCTTCATGGGAAGGATGTATGGGTTGGGATTTTCAAGTACATATTAAGAAGTTTATTGCCAGTGGAGTGTGCATAGATCAATATTCAATATAGCTGTAAACACACGTCCTTCACACGGATCCTGGATGTCCTTTCTTGGGCCTGCAGCTCCCTGAAACACCACTTACAGCAGGCCACAAGCAATAAAACATCATCTCTCTGCTTGCCTGGCCCAGCCTTTGCTCAAGCAGATGCTCAGAGGTGAGATTTTTACACTTTTGACCCATTGGTTCCACCTCCCATTTGATTTTTTTTTTTGACATGAAGTATTCAAGTGAGGAGAGGTTTTTCCCTCTATTTTACAGAGTTTTTTTCACTGCTGGCATTTATTAGGAGCTGGTGTTTCCTGTTTGTTGGAGCAAAAGCTGGATGAAGTGTCAGGTGAAGATCTCTGTGCTTTGCTGATGGAGAGAGCAGTTGGAAAATTCATGTGAAGGTCAGCTGAGGCCACAGCATTGGTCTGTTAATTAGCATCTTCCAAGAAAATTAGCAGAAGTTGGACCCTCCTCATCCAATAACCCACACTAACTGCAAATCTTTGGGAGAAGGGTTCTCCCAACCCAAAAAAGTCTCATCCCTAAAGTGAGGGTTACAAATCCTTCTGTGTTAAACTGAGGGGGGGAATTGTGGTTGGTTATCAAAGTTAAACTGCTGTCTAAGGAATTTCTGCTTATTTTGCTGTATCTTGTTTAGTCTGAGATTGTTTTGAACTGGGCAGGGAGTTTGTAGGGATCTGAGGGCTGTCATAGCTGAGAATTGGGCTTTTTATAGTGCAGGAGAGTCTTTATTCAATTGTTTATCCTGTGTCAGAAGGGCTGTGCATGACAAGTAATTGCCAGGGAATAAAACTCCTGGCAGTTCCCACTGAACCCACTGCTTGAAGTGCCATCCAAGCCTAAACACTCAAAATAAAACAGGGATTTCTTCCCTTCTGTGTGGATTTCCTGGTTTGAGGTGTCTTGTCAGGCTGGCAGAAGTAATTATTACTGGGAGAAGATGGGAATTCTTCCCTCCAAGATTCCTCATTCATTCATTCATTCACCAGGAGAACAATTAATGACAACTCACTAATGGCTGCAACACTTTTTTTTTTCCTCTTTGCAGTGGCATGTGCAGTCCCAGGTTTCAGAGTGCTGGGTACTCCCTGCCTGGCCCCAATTACTTTGGCAGGGAGGATGGGATGCTGCAGAGCTTCCCCTGGCAAAGCAATTCCCAGCCAAGAATAGGTTGGAGCTGCTGGCACTGAAGTGGTGTCTAGGAGCAGCACTGGGTACTGGGAATCACTGCCTGGCTCCAGAAAAGGAAGAGCAGTTGAGGTTTTAACTGTGTAATTAATTACCACAGATTTGGATGAGGAGAGGGAAGAGAATTTGGGCTTCAGGGCTGAGTGAGGATATGGGAGACTTCCCAATTGACCAAGTATTTCCTGTAAGATGAAACCAATGAGAGCAAGAGACAGAAAGATCTTTATAACAAATATGCTCTAAACTTAAAATAAACCCAAATTTGCTCCATCCAGTTTCCTTGTCAAGGCTTTTGCCCTGAGTCTGCAGGTGGAGCATGGGTTGGTGTCAGTCTGTGACTTAAGGCTGGGAGTCACCAACATTCCTTGGTCTGTTTTATTGACCTGGTGGCTCAAAAAGCTGCAGATCTGAGATGGAAAAATCCCCTTTAGTCAGTCTGGAGCCTTTTTGTCCTGAGGCATCCACCAAGCCCTGCACCAGGGTAGGAGGAATTAAACATCACAACCCCAAACCCCTTCCTTCACCTCTGACAAGTTGCAGAGATGAGAAACCAATTGATGTGGCTGGGAGAGCACCAAATGTTTCCAAAATCCTTGTGGATAAATTCAGTATCTTAATATCAGAGGCCAGGAGCTTGCCTTTCACGTCCACTGAAAATGTTATTTTTAGTGCATTACATCTTCAGACTTGAAAGGAGAAAAGCTCAACACTAGCTAATAATTAAGTGATTAACTGTAATAATATGCTGCACATTTTGAAGTGAGCAGTATAGGTTCAGATGAATCAGGAGTGAATTTATACATTAATACATATTCAAAAGTGTGTTTTATGATTTAATTACAGTTCTAAAGGAAACAACCCAGAGAAGGAACATAATGCCCTGATGTTTGCATTACTCTTGCACAAGAAAACATCCAAAGTTTGCCTGTTAATTAGTGGATTCTGCCTAATTTATTTGTATCTGCCCTGCCTTTCCCGTTGGGCTGCTATGGCTGATCTTGGGAAGTGGAGAGGGGAGGCTGAGTTCAGGAAGGGATCACTCCTCATCCCCAAAGTGCTGCTGTAGCAGAAACAGCCTTTGATCCCAGAGAGATGATTGTGAGATTTAGGACTCACAGCGTTCCCATTGCTGAATATGTAATTTAGGTCACTGAACTATGTTTTGGTGGAAGATACTTATCTATTCCACTTCTTGCTGATGTCATGTGCTGGGAAATCAGATGTTAGAGTGCAAAAATACATGAGAGGCCAGGCTTAAAATGGCATAAAATATAAATGTCTCTGTGACTGGCTGCAGTTCCTGGTGGTGGTTGTTGGGGATGAGGGTCACATCCCTTCTTTTCTGCTTTATTATCCTGCTCCATCCAAATTCTGATAAAAAATAATAATAAAAAAAATCTGATTTATCTCTCCTTTAATTTTTAGTGCAGAAGGGGAGCAGAGCAACCCCAGAGGAAACACAGTCTCCTACTTTCTCTGCTCTAACACCTTTATTCAATTTGGAAAAGCTGAGAGGGTGTTAAATTCAGGTGTTTCCCCTGTATCTCCAACAGAGATATTCACTGATATCCTTTGATAACAAGAAAGGTTAATTCAACCCAAAATATTCCTCCTACAGAGAATAAGGGATTTAAAAGATGTGTGGATACCTTGTTTTGAGAAGAATTAGTTAAATCTTGTCCTGGTTTAATGCAGTCATGGCAGGCAGTGACAGTCTGTAGGTAAATTCTCCTCTCAAGGTTTTCTGTGTGCACTGCCAGCTACTTCTGTAGTTTTCCAAACTATTTTTTCCCTTCTCCCTCCTTCCCCTTTGAAATCCTCCATATTTTTACTTTAGGGAAATTGTTAACAGGGAGCAGACTTGGAGGAAGATATGGAAGGGCTTATCTTAAAAGTATTCAGAAGTTCAACTGATAACAGCAGTGCAAATTTAAATAAGTAATAAAAACCCTCCATACCTCATCCTTGGGTAGCAAAAAAGAGAATATGGCTCTGACATAATTCATTGGACAGTGCTCAGCAAACACAAAGAGAAAAATACTTTTTTTTTTCCCCTTCTAATTCTTTCAGGGTAGAAGAAAAAAGTCAGGAAGTTTTTCTCTTCTATCTATGAAGCTTTAGCAAATAGTGAACAGTAGAGCAGTTGTGGGAAGTATCAGAAACTCTTGCTAGCTAGTATTTGAAAACCTCTAATTTATAGCAGCAGCCGATGTCAAGATAGCAATCTGGATTTTACAGATCAATCTCCTGCAGCTGCTGAGATCTGAAGTATCAGAACTACCAAGTTCACATTTTCTCTATTTTTCTTTATCAGATTCCAACCCATCTGTAAAAGTCCCCAGCTTTCTGACACTGTGCCTATTGAACAACATAATCCAGGGTACCTACAAATCATTCATGGTTCACCTTTGCAGTGAAACCTGAAGATTTTGGAGCAAGATTTTCTTTACTTAGGATCTTCCCCTTGCTCCTGAAAGATGAACATACTCAATGTTTATAAAATAATGTCTATATGAGCATTATACACAAATGCACTTACTTATGTTTATTATTAGTTGGCTGTACTTATTTGTTCTTGCTAATGGCTAATTAATTTGGGAAAATCTTACAAAGCTAATGATGTATAATATAACAGTAAATTCCATGTTAAATCAAAGATATCAGCCTAGAATTTACTGTGAAGTGGTAATTACTGAGGTTATCAAGTAGAAGGTATCTGCAGTTTGGCATAATTTGTCATTTATAACAACTCTTACTAAAAGTTCCAGGATTTACAGATGAGTTGATCCAGATCACCTTTGTACAGCAGTTAATAATTAGCTCCTGCACTACCAGCTTTCACTTCTAAATTACCTCCTTGCTCCTTCAGTCCTTCTTTTAAAAACAGTTTAAGATTATATTTGCCACGAGGCTGATGAATTTATCTTGGGCACTGGTGACTCAAACTCCACACTGAACTCTCTCAACACACCTCAGAGTGAAGCTGTTGCTTGGATTTGTCTCCAGAATTATTAAAGGGATCATTTTTTGGGAGTTTGTGGATTTCCCTGACAGACAAAAGGCACAAGTAGCTGCTGATGTCAGATAAATTCCTAGCGTTTCCCCTTTCTTCAGTAGCCTGCCATTGTGAAATTAAAAAAAAATAATTAGGAAGTGTCAGGGAGATTTCCCGCACCAGCAGGAATGCTGCAGAATTCAAACTGCAATTCCAAATGTTCCTGAACCTCTTCAAACCCTCCCCAATTGCACAAACACCGCTACAGTGGGGTGGAAAATAAGCACAGGGATTATTCACCAAACAGAAATTTAAACTCATAGTCCTTGAGATGAGGGTGAGATTTTGCTGCTGGGGTGGGAGAGGTGGGAAAGGGGAACAGGAACATCCAGGGATTTTCTGTTTAGCACTGCAACTCTATTTCTAAGTTGAATATATGTTATGGTGCAAAGAAAAAGTCTTTTGGAATTCCTTATCTCAATAATTTTTTGTTGTTTTTTCCCGGATTATAGTAACTTTTTGTTTGCTGGTAGATGGTTCCTTTAGCAAGTGAGATATATTGAGACATAATTCAAAATGACAGGACAGGAGTAACCAATACACGGTGCACAAATGACTCCCTGTTAACATGTCACGTATTGCATCCTTTATTAAAACCAGCCCCTGCTCCGTGTTGGCAAACAGCATTCCCAGCCATCCCCCAGCCCAGCTTTATGATGGATTGTCCTGGAGCTTGGTTGTATGTGGAGTAAAATATCAGCATCCATATAAACACAGGATGTTGTTAAAATGGAGGGGGTTTTCCTTTATATTGTCTTTGTAGGGATCTCCATTCAAACAATCTTTTTAATCACAGCTCATAGTTTTAAATAGGCTTCCCAAGGCAGCCTGGATTGCAAAGCTTGGAGGTATTTCAGCATCCCTCTTCTGCACAATCAATTAATCTGAGGGTTAAGACATACCTGACCAGCTGTCTGCCTCAGGTCTGCAGCTTCCTTGAATTTTTCCCAATATCTTAAGTTTTTGTACAGCTTCCCTTGTACCTGGAGCAGTGACTTTTCAAGTAATATTTTTTCCTTTTATCATATTTATTTCCTTTATATCATTTATCACTTGAATTCCATTTAAAGAACAAATAGAGCTGTGCATGAATCCCAAATTGCTCTATAAAGGATTCAGAATTCCCCCACGCTCTGCTCAGCTTTAGCCTCTGTGCCCAACTCTGTTTTCTTTTGTGCTGAAGCTGGAAAATCCTGACTCTTTATTCCGGTGTCGGTGCAACAGATGTCTGAGTCCCATCCTCAGCCGCTGTTTCTGGAGCAGCCAGTGAGTAGGGATGTTGTTGCTGCAGGATAAGGGAGGACTAAGAAATGACAGGGGTTTTCAAACTCTGTGTATTTGTTCACAAGGCATTGTTTTCAAGCTGAGCCTATAAACAAGAGTATGTCCTGTTTATTATTTATTGATAGCGTCAATTATACAATGTGAAAGCTTTGATCGGGAAAAAAATTGTAGGACATGATCTTTGCAAATAGCCAAGAAAGCCCAAACCCTGAGGGGTGTGGAGGTGTGGGGAAGAGGATGGAGGGGATGCAGAGCCAGCAGGTCTGGCTGCTGTGGGAATCCCACCCTCGGGTACGTCCCTGCCAGCTCTCCATCCCAGCACTGGAAAAACGCCCCGTTCCCGTGGTGAGAAAGGTGATGGTATGTTTATCACGCAGCCAAGAAATAAATGGGAGCCATTACAAAGGTGTATAATTCAGCAATTACTGTTATTTGTTTTTTCTGACACCCCCTGCAAACAGTTATCGCTTCAGTCAAACATAATCAAATTATCTTTTTTTTTTTTTTTTTCCTTTTTCTTGGTACTGTATATTAACAGGGCAAATAAAAGGGAAAATAGTGCAGTCCCTTGTAATAAAGAAAACAGCAGCAAACTATTAATGCTCTTTGAAAAGAGTAGTTTTAACAAAGTAAGCAAGAATCATTTTCTTTGGTTGAGTGTTGATTCCCCAGTGTGCTCTCAGTAAGTAATTAGAATGGCCCAGTGAATGTCAGCATCAGCTTGTTTATTCTCATTATTTTATCATTTTAAAAACCCTCTAGGTGATGAGACATGCAGTATAGAACATAATTACCATTATTAGCATACTAATTGGACACAAAAATAGGCCAACTACAAGGTAGCCAACTGAATAATTTCACATTAATCAAACACCATAGTGAATAAGCCTATTGTTAAATTGACAGCTACAATAATTGGCAATATTTCGCTGCGCAATATAAGAAATTCCTTGTAATATCTCTGCCACGTTATATAATTCAGTAATTTCCCACATTTCCAGCCTTAACTTTGTACACCTAGTTCAAGTTCAAGAAAACATCGTGATAAGATTATTAGTCTATTATCAAGTGGACAAAGTATATAAAGACCTGCTTGTTAGCATTCAGGAATAGATTTGCTCGATAAGGAAACAAAAAGGCTCCCAATTTAGTTACTTGTTGCTTCAGCATTGAAAATATATAAAGGTTCTCGATAAGAATTTTTTTAACCGTGTATTAAAGTCCAACTCGCCTGTTTAAGAAACAGAGAAAATTGTGAAGAAATATTAAAAAGCAAGTGGTAAAACTAACTAAAATTAAATAAAAGCCAAGTGGGAACTGTGACTTTCAGCCTCCAGGATAATTTTCTGGTTGGGATTTGTCTGGTGCCGTCCCCATCTCGTTGAACGGCGAGCTGGAAAGTTGCAAAGCCGTCACCAGGAGTGGGAATTCATGAACTGCTCAATTAGAAGCAGGCAGGAAGGGAAAGCTGGCCCTGGCTGGGCTTCCCTTTGAAAACCTTGGGGGAAATAAGACAGGAAAGGAGTGAGTGGAAAGGAGAGGAGAAACAAGGATGGGGAAGGTGCGAGAGGGGGAAAACGCGGGTTGTGGCAGAGGGAAGGAGAGCGATAAGGAGAACAGAACCAGATGGTGAAACCAGAGCAGCAGAGGCAGGAGAGGACGAGAGGAAAGAAAAACAGTGAGGAAGAAAGAAAATAGTCATCAAGAAGAGGGAGGAAGAGAAGGTAAGGTGAGAGTCGGGGAAGGCAGAGCAGATTTGGAAGAGTATGAAACAATATTCTTCTTTTAGGAATTCAAAGGCGAGGGGAAACGAGCATCTCGCTGAAAGAAACGTTTCCTTCCCGCTCCCCGGGCTTTGGGGCGTGTGGAGGCTGGGAAGAAAGGCAGAAAGGAGTCACTGAAATCTCTGTTTATTTCAATAAGGAAAATATATTTGGAAACCTGTTATAAAAATTATGTTTCAAGCAGTCACTGGCATGAGTATTGGGTGCCTGTTAAAGGTGGGGCACATGGACTAGGACATGTTTGGAACCCCTCAAATATTTCTGGGTGACTTCTTGGTTAGAAACAGTTTGATGAAATTCCGAACTGTGGGGTTAAACGTGGTGACGTGCAATTTGACAGAAATGAAAAGGAGGGTTGGAATAAGAAATAAGAATGGCATAGCCTGTACAAAGTTTTCACAGAACCAGACGTGTCCTCTCTGGCAGCACCTGGAGAAGGGAAACTGCCTTGAGCATGGGCCAGCAACTGCCTGAAATACCCTCAAATAATGGAATTATTTCAATTTCTGTCACCAAAGAGGTAATTTTTGCCATGGATTGGTTCTGGTAGCAGTGGCTCTTGAGAATCTGCTGATATAATTTAAGGAAGAAAAAAGTTTTCTGGAAGAAGGGACCTCTAAGTTTGCTGAAATTTGGCTGCTTGTTTTGAATTAAGCTGTAGGGGGAAAAGAAACCACTGCCTCACAAGCAATAACAACATATTTTTTCCAGCTGTTCTTTGCTTATTAATCTGTTAATGGGTAATTCTCTGCTAATGGTTGGGGATGCCTGTTAATATATCACAATCCCAGAGTATTGATTAGCTGCTTTATTTCCCTTTGTATGGCCAGGCTCTTCAGCAGCAAAGTCACAGGAAGAAAATAAGTAAACCTGTACTTCAAATATCTCTGGGCTCAGAGAGGAGCCACCATGGGACATATCAGAGGGTACTAAAATCAGCTGAAATACGCAGTATGTGCTCAGACTTTTCTTCAGCAGGAATGTACAAGCTCCAGCTTTGATTTACTCACTGAACTTGGGAAATACATCTCTGGGTGCTCATTGCTGGGAAGTCTCTCCTGGAGCCAGCTCTGTACCTATAAATGACTGTAACAGCCGGGTCAGGGGGTCTTGGAAGAGCTCTCAAAAAGTGAAATAATCCACCTTTTATGGAGCAAAACTTACAGTGGAGAAAGGGAAGAGTCCTGTGCCAGGTTTACAGCAGACTTAAGGATAACAGCCAAGGCCATACTTTTGCTAATACATTAGGATGGCTCCGAAATGTGCCAACTCCAGAGCTTGGGATAAAGCAAACGACAAAACTGAAAATATCCTTGACAAGATGTCTCTCTTAACACATTAGGAGGCTGTCCAAACTGAGAAAAAAATCCTCAGCAGTTCCTCTCCTTCTGTCACAGAGTCTGTGCTCGGGTGGTTGGAGTTGCAGGGCTCTGCCACACGTCAGGTGCCGGGAGAGGAGCAGCTCCTGGGCAGCCCGTTGGACACACATCGTGTCTCACCTGCTCCTTCATGTGCCAGACACGGAGTGCACTGCAAAACCCCCCCAAAAATCCTGGTGAATTCTCCAGGGAGGTCTGGGCAGGGCGTTTGGACAGGCATGCACAACCATCATATGTTGTTATTATGTCAGGGCATTGTAAATCAGAGGTTTTCACACCCCTGAAATACACCTGGGTGATCAATGAAAGCAATCCCCAACACTCTGCTCCCCAAAAACCCCAGACAAACCCCAGAGCTGAAAGCAGCAGAAAAAAAGGCTATTAAGCACATTCAGGCACAATAAACACAGAAGAAAAACACTGCAAAGGATAGTTGTGGAATACATTTGAATAACAAATACATTTGAGGAAATCCCAGTCTGCTTGGGGACAGAGAAAAGGAAAATAAATTCATCACATTATTCATTGGAAATTATTTGTTCAGCTCCGCTCCTTAATGTGTCAGCTAAAGATGATTTCCAAGAGTGAAGATTTTCCTTTCTTGCTTGAAATGGCTCAAAAAGAAATGAATATTCCAGCCACCAAGTGAGGTTAATATATGAGTTCCATAGGCATTTACTCACCACTGCTGTTCCCTGCAGAGTAATGGCACTGGAGGTGCATTCTGGGAGTGCCAGGGGTGAAACCAAAGTAGATGTTCCTGAATAATTTAGTGGTGTATGAAAGCTTATTTCATCATCATCAACAGAGTAATACCTTGCACCAATGGAGTGCTTTACATCTCTGGGTTCCAAAGCTGTGCAAGTATCAGCATTTCCATTTTTCAGCTGGGGAAACTTGAGATTAGAGGGGAAAAAAAAACATATTCCAAAGGGAGTGAAGGCTGTGGCAGAACTGGGATAAAAATTCAGGTTCCTAGGAGGAGTCACCTGTAATGTCTGAGTTGAGTGTGGGTGAAGATGCTGCAGTTTAGATCTGTTTGTGCTTAGTGAAAGATGGGAACTATCTAAAGGAAAGTATTTTTCTATTTCCCTTTTACAGTAAAATAATAATTAAATGAAATGATAAATTTCTAGGATAAATGAAATTTCAATATATCACCTTTTTTTTTTCTGTTCACTGGTCATTCCAAAGTGGCAGAGCAGCTTCACATCTAATTCTTGGAATGGCAGGAGGCTCCACTTCCGTTACCCAGAGATTATTGCCATTAGGCTGAAGGAGCAGAGAGCCCCTCGTGCCTCTCTTTGGGCTGTTTACACATGCATGTAGCTGGTAACTTTTTTTTTTTGAGTGTTTAAAGAGTCTAACAGCTCATCAATCTTATTCTTCCCTGAATGTAGATTGGTCTTTAATGAGATCAATGAATAGTGCTGGTACTTTGCTGGCCAAAATTGTAAATGTGCTGTTCCATTTCCTATTTACCCTGTAGCACAGGGATTTCGGCGAGTTACTGCTAATGTGTTTTGCATTCTATTGCTCTCCCACAAAATTTATGGCCAGAGAGAGACTGCAAGAAAGAGTATGGGCAGGGAGAGCTGGATCCTAATCTCTTTACTGCACTCAGGTTTTTAAAAAATATTGGGGTTTGGAACAGTTGAAGGAGAAATAGAAAAGAGGGAACTGGGAAAGGATTTCAGATTAATTTAATTAAAACAAAACTTTTGGGGTTGAGGTGGGTCAGAGACAGAAAAAATGCGGCTTAAAACATCTTTAATAAAGGTGGGATGTAATATAAGTGCCTTTAGTCAAGCTGGCCAAAAGCAGAAGGAGAGAGGGGCTGTTGGGCTGGGAAATCAGTGTTGGAAAAGCATCCTGTGTTAATTACAGCTCTGGAGTGGCCTGAGATGACAGGTGCTCTTCCAGCCCAGTCCCTTCTCCTCACTGCCCTTGGTTTGGTGGTGTTCCAGCTGTGAATTCACCTCTGGAACCACCAACCCAAATCCTGGAGGGTTTGTATCTCCTGCAGCACGAGCCGTACAGACACAGAGTCATACAGAGTTCCCCTCGGTGTGTGGGTATGAAGGTTGATGTTGAAGGACCATGTCTGGTTCTGTGACCATAAAGTGATGATTTCTGTCTTTCATTTTCTCTTTTGGAGCTTTCTCCCATGGCCTTTCCTCCTGAAGCAGCTCCCAAGGAAGTTGTGTCCCACAGGGAAAACATCATGGTGCCAGGGAAGGTTATTTGGCATCCTTTACATATTAATCTTTTTTTTTTTTGGTGCACAATGGTCCAAAGCCAGATAAAAGCTGTAGTCTGAACCTCTGACATGACTCTGTATTATATGGGAAATCAGTGCAGAGGGTTGATATCTTTGATCAGCTTCTCTTGGCCCATTTGGGGCAGGTGTGTGCTGAAGGAAATTTCCTACTGACCTTCAACTTCACCCAACAGGTGGCAGAGAGGCTGGATGGGCTGGTTGATCAACTCAGTGAAATGATTCCTGGAATTCCTCCATCCTAGAGGAAATTCAGCCTGGCCACTCAGGGACCCTGCAAACATCCACGTGACAAATGTGGTATTGCTGTCCCACAGCATGTTGTGCCTATTAAATCTGAAATATGGGGAGGACCCCTTCTTTGGAAAGCAGGCAAATACTCAACCACACAGAAATGGACTTGGGAAATTTGAGAGAATGTTATTGTACTTGTTATCTGTCAGGAAAAGTGAAATCCTTCTGAAAAGGGAAAAACTGCAGAGGAAAAGTGACTTTGCCCACTCCAAAGGGCTGATTGCAGAGAAATACAGCCACAGATTGCAGGAGCTCACTGAAATCCTCCCACTGGGTTTGATAGTGCCAAGCCTCTATAAAGCCAGTAAAGAAATCCCATAGTAAAGGGAAATCCCTCAGCAACAAAGAGCAGAGAGGTATCTGCTCATCTTTTGGCTTTGGTAGAATTGAATGCCTCGGACATAAAGGATGAAGTTCAGAGCTGGGGCAGAAAAACAGGTTCTGCATCCCCTGCACACCAGGAGGGAACCACTGGCAAGTGGAGGTGACGTGTGGGGAGACCAAATTTACAGGAACTTCAACATCTTCCCTTGCACTGGGACCAAACTGAGGCCTGAGCTCAGCATTTCCTTTGCCAGGTCAGCAAATTGAGCTCCACACCATGTAATATCAGGAGCTGAGTGGAATAGTGTAGATGGTGACAGCAGAGAGAAGAAAATATGAATGGCTTTTTGGGGAGGTGGCCCAAATTCTGTTCTTTTTTACTGTGATTTAATAACAATTCCATTTGGACCAAAGCTTTCTCAAGAGTTCATATTAATCTTAACTGATTCTGATATTTAACCTCCAAGCTCTGGACAACATGATTTTCCATGCACTTCTTCCATGTGAGATGCCCGCTATATCTCATGCTCTTACCTAAATTTCCTTTGCAAAGAGCAATTAATCTCTCTGCTGCTTTATCCAGGATTTAAGTGCACGTTCTCCCTTTAATTCTGCACACTTCTTTTTTTACCTTCTGTCTTTCCACCCTTAAGTATCACTGAGTTGCCAGATAACACAGTTATTGTTCATATTACCAGAAGATTTTAATGGATTTATATAAAACTCAGACAGTGCCATTGTTCTTGAAGTCCATTTTATTGTAATGAAGTTCCACTCTTAATATTCCATGATCTTCAATGTCCTTTACAAGTAACTTTTTATAAATTAATCTATAATAATCTAATTCAAGTCAGTTAAAGTGGATAACTATACTCCAATTATGATATCGGGAAGAGTTTTTACATAATGAGGGCTTTTATATAGATGGTTAACGCTAATACTGTAGTTTACAACATACTGTATGAATCACTAATTAAATGCCTAAGTAGCAATAATGGAAGTGGAACTATCAATACAGAGACGATATCAGTGATGTAAGGCATTAATAAAACTTTATGGTCCCATTTAATCTTTTTTTATAGGTACTCCATTATGTCAGTTAAAAGAAAAGGCAGAAAAACAAGAGAGAGTGGGACTTAAAGGGACCAGAACATGGAAACTAAAATGGGCTTTCCCTTGTACCGTGCCCCCAGAATGGGCCAGATGGAAAAGTGATGAGAAAACTGCCCAGTGGAAATAATTTTATCCCATTTCTAAAAATATGGCTGTTTGCTGCAGCTGGATGGTTTAAACGTTCCTTAAATAACCCATATTCTTTCATTTAAATGAAGGGCAGCTTAAAGAGCATCTTCAAAGAGGAGTCTGAGTTTAGCACCACCCTGGCCCAAAAGGAACAGCTCAGCTGTCGTGCTCCTGCCATTGGCCAGCAGAGACGACTCGAAGGGTAAATACATAAACATTTATATTGGAAGGAGAAACTATTAACAAAGGTATTTTATTTTGAAGGCAGAGCACAAGCTTGGCTCCGGTGCTGCCCCAGGAGCGTTGGGGGCGGCCGGGCTGCTCTCCTGACAGGACATCTCCTCTGTGTTCCTTGGCCCTCAGCCAGTGTCCCCTGCAGGAAAGCAAGCTGCCCATTTGCATATCAAAGCCGAGGAATAAGCCAAGCCCAGCAGACCTCTGAAGGGAAGTGAGAGTATATGGGAATTTTTAGTTTCAACTCTCAATTAAAGAAAAAAAAAAAAAAGACCACCTCCATTCCTTTCACGCAACAGCCTCTTCAAATGTCTTTTGCAACACATTTGAGCAGAAATAACAATTTAACCCCTCGGATCCACTCACACGGTGTTTCAATCCAGGCTGTGTTTTAATGAATAAAGGGAAGAGATTTTTAATTATTTTTTTTACTGGTGCATGATAACAGCCCTTGGAAAATCATTGCACTGAGCTCTTTAACACACCTTGACACGCATTAGGAGCGTGCAGTGCCAGGCTCGTGTTTCATGCTCGCTGCTGTTGAAGTGACATGTTTATTTAGCACAAAATTTCCAGCCTGGTGCCTTTTTGTGCCTCGTAGGAGGAATTTGACATCACCTGCATTGGATATCAGCGCCGAGGTTTGGCTCTGAGCTCCACCTTTTCTGGATGTCCATTGCTGGGCAAATTGGAGCTGACAACTGGGCTCACAGCCTCTAATAAAAATAAATCTTTCTGTATTATTTTAAAACTATGACTTCAATATGGGTAGATGAAGAGGCTGTGGAAATTCTGTGCCAGTATCAGTGAAGATTAGATCAGAGAACTCACATTTCTCTGTGATAAGGAATCCACTACTCCCCTTGCCCATCAAATGCAGCTGCTGGCAATGCTCTGCCTCCATACACGGAGTGGGGACATCAATAATCCCAAAAATTTACAACTGAAGGCGAACCTTTGTGCAGCCCCCTTCCTTCCCTTGTATTGCTCTATTTCACAGCCACCCCTTCTCCTCTCTTCAAACACTTTTGGAGAACTGAAGCTTAACTTGTGACTTTCTGGCTTTTTAGGTAGCCCTCTTTCCACTGAGTGGAGTCGGATGTGTTTTTGTGGTATGGCAAATGTAGATGAAATGCAGGAGCAGGAACAGCTCTGCCCCTTTGCACCACCTCTCAAACCCTAGGCTTGCCATGAGTAGTGTAATAAAACCTAAATAATGCTTAAAAGGTACCTAAAAATGATGTGGGTTTTCCTGTGAGTCCACCCTTATCACGTGAGCAGAGCTCATCCCTGGTCACTGCCTTTTCTTCAGAGAGAAGTTTGGGCTGGAAGGGACCTTAAAAAGCATCTAGTTCAGATTTATCAGCAGTTTCTCTAGAGCAGCCATTACCTTCTGGCTGCCAGCAGCAATCAGCCATGGAATAAACTCCTTATCAGAGCAAAAAAAGCACCATTCAAATGATTTGTCACAACCAAAGGTTTTCTGGAATCACACAGGAGGCTGTGATTGTCCTTCCTGTTCTGCAGTTCACTGGAAGAAGTTCTGCCAGAAAGCTTCAAATTCAATATTTTTTGCTCTTTCAATAGCTTGTGGTTTTTTCACAGGTCTCTTGGTAGATCATAACAAAAATAAGATAAAAAGCTCAGTGAAGGTTTGCTGTGCTTTAATGATTTTAGGCACGGTCCCCTCTCTTTCAGTGGTCTTGTCCCCCATGGCTGCTGAGCACCGTAAAATGCCATAAACCTGAGACCTGGTGGTAGTTTGTGTCAGAAATCCAGAAATGGCACTAATGGACAATAAAAAATAATCAATGAGAGGAATGGAGGCTCAGCTGTGTCAGCAGGAATGGCTGGAGAGCCTGAGCTGAGCAGGGGGACCACAGCAGGACCCAGCCCCAGGCTCCTCCGCCTCAATTTGAGTAAATAAACTCCTGGTGTGGAGCTCCACTGAAGACACAGGTTTATACCTAAGGAAACTGAGGCTGTGATCTCATTTTTAGCAGCAGATTTCAGAATAATTTGATTTGTTTGGGTGTTTGTGGGGACTCTAAATTGTTCTTTCTGCACAGGAAGCTCTGTAGGCTCTATACAGGGGGAAAAGTTACTGTAGGAGATGTCTTAAGATGGGGCAGAAATTTTTTGCTTTTTTCAAAGGGTGTTTGGAGAAATACAGAGACTTTGAATGCAGCTTGTTCTGCTGCATCTCTGTTCCCTTTGAACACACCTACACATTCAGTGTCACCTCCATTTGGTTTATCGTGCAATAAGATGTCAAGTTTAATTTTATTTATGGGCTTAATATTCAAGTTTTTCACAAGTTATTTTCCCCATATGGGCCTTTAGAAATATGTTAGAAAAATCATCATGTACTGCTGTTAGGAGCAATGCATTAATAAGTAGATGAGCCTCCTGCTGATGGGCAAAAATCTGGGTTTTTTAGCACCATGTGAAGGCACTTGGTCCAAAATGAGCCATGAACCAAAGAGCTTACAGGTTATGGATGACTGGAGCATCGTAATAGTTTGTGTACCAGCAAGTGCAATGCTCACTCCTGTTTTAAAATTAAAATATCCTCTAAAATGTGCATTGTTGGGTCACCCTGACTCTGCTAATGGGAGTTTCAGTCTGATTTCTGTCTCCAGAAATCAGATTTCTGTCTACAGAGTGTTCCTGTGCTATTTGGGAGCTTGACCAGGGCCAGGAAGGTGTCTCTGTTGTTGAAGGGCTCCATTTCAGCCCCTGGGTTAGAGCAGGAGCCTTCTGGGCTCTGAGCATTTGTACAACTATGAATGAATGAAGTCTGCCTGATACTGTATTTTCTTAATTTTTTATTTTTTTTTTTTTCATAATTCATCAAGAAGCAAATCTGGCACAAGCACCTAAAGTGATGACAAAGATCAGTTTTCTGTTCTGGTCCCTTCCTGGCAGCCTGTGATATCTCTGCTGGCTGGGAGAGTGGGTTCTGTCCTTGAAGGGCTCCTCAACTTCTCACGTTCCCCGTGCGCGGCCGCGCTCGCGGAAAGCGCCACTTTGGGAGCACTTTTGGCCCTTCCTAAATGAAACCTGTTGCGGCCTTGAGCCTGGGATTGACAGGGGAAGGGGAACAGCTGTGATGTTCCTCTAAAGCTAAATGTTGCCGCTTTTGCATAATCTGCAAAAATATGTTGTCAGGATGAGCGCTCCAGCTGGCTCCCTGCCACCTTCCCCTCCGCAGCGCGTGCTGCGGGAGCGGGCAGAGCATCTGGAGAGCGGAGGGTTCGCTCTGACACCGATGTGTCAACCTAATATAGCAAAAAAAAAAAAAAAAAAGATAAAAATTAGGGAGAGATAGATATTTTGGTAGCTCGAGTTTTTTTCTTGCGAGGGGCGGAAACAAAGGGAGCCGCAGCTCCGAGTCCCGCGGTGCTGGAGGGTGGTTGGAGCGTGGTGGGAGCAGCGGGATGGCGACGGGCCGTGGTGTTGGCATATGCACACCACAATCTCCTTAATACCCATGGTAAATCCTGCTGGCTGCTACAAGCTCTGTGGTGAATGTTAGCCTTGTTTGCCTTCTGGTTTTTAAGCTCCTAAACACTTTGGGGCTGAAATTCCCACAGAAGGTAACAAGAGCTTTGTTAACCCTCTGTGATGGTCTATTGAAAGGAGATTATCTTGGGCAAGTGGGGCAAAAGGACGGGGTGAGCTGGGGAGTGGTGGGGTTTGGGTGGTGGTTATTCCAGGTTTAAGTTTCCAACAGCACAACTGCGTTGGGTTCAGCAGGGATTTATGGAAAGCATATGGGTAGAGGATGACAACAGTTCTGAGTGGTTGATGGATGGATGTTGCTCATCTGCTTAGACCCAAGGGTCAAGAACTGCTGTTTAAACCAGAGTTTTTATTTCAGTCATGCTGCTGCTATTATTTCAGGCTGACACATGTGAGGTTTCCAGGATTATCTTCATTAGGGTCCATGCATAAGGTTTTGTGATGTTATCAAGTGTTCCTGTGCTCTGAGGAAATAAAATTCTGAGGGAGATTGCAACCAAGCAAGTGATTTGGTCCTGGTTCCTTGCACCAGAAATCTTCTGGTTCTGATGGAATGAATAAGGAATAAAAAAAACCCTGCTTTGAACCCTTGCTACAGTTTTTCAGCAGTAAGTGTGAAGGTAGCACTTGGTTATTGTTCTTAAGTAACATAAAGAGAAAAATTATGCCAATATCTACATCTAATTTACATCTTTAGAGCAAAATGTTGTTTGTTTCAAAAAAAT
Organism: Parus major; assembly: GCF_001522545.3. Classification (NCBI taxonomy): domain Eukaryota; kingdom Metazoa; phylum Chordata; class Aves; order Passeriformes; family Paridae; genus Parus; species Parus major. The sequence goes on from NC_031772.1 coordinate 4,748,435, forward strand.
TGAGTTAGACAAAAGCTGAGAAGAGGGTGAGAGACCAGGAGTGCTGCTCTAGCCGGGGTGTGAAGGAGGCAGGATTGGCTTTTTTTGTGGAGTGTCATGGAGAATAATGAGCATAAATCCTGTAGGGAGGATTCAGAAGGAGTTAAGATCATTTAAAGATTGGTTAGAATATGTTTTACAGCTGCCAATCTCTATTATGAAACAAAGTCTCTGAAATGGGCTGAGTTTGGGTGGTGGGTAGGAGCTGTGGGTTTGTTCTCCGTGTGAGTGTGTGTGCAAATGCTGGCTTGAAAAGAGGATGAGGGCAAATGTAAAAGGCTGTTTTTCAATATTTGGCCAGAAAATGCCTTTTCCTGGTCCATGGGCCCCTCTGTGAGGTGTTCCCACCTTTGTCTTCCCAATCCACACCCCGAGAACAGGGCTGGGCTTCACTTCCCTGCACACACATCTGCAAGAGAGAAAGTTGTTAAGTGCTAAAATACTGAGATTATACAAACACCAAAGGTGGGCTCGGCTTTATCTCATCTAAAATAACAGCAAACTCCTTTTTTTCTTTTATTTATAGTCCTTTATGTACAGAATGTGCACATATATATCCCGTAGTTCAGTGAGGAGGCTGCTTGTCCTGTGCTCTGAGCAGACTAATAGACAAATTTCCCCCAAATCTGTGCATTTGTCTTTTGGCAATTCTTGCAATCTGTTTTATTTGTTGCCAAAATATACACTTAGACTGATGGAAACCTTCATGGCCTTTTTTTTTTTTCCATCTGACTGATTTCCCTCCTTTGGGTTGTTTATCCTTCAAATGTGTGTTAAAGGGATGAGGAAAATATTTACTGAGCTCTTAAAGAATGGGCCATAATCAGGAAAAGGTAAATTCCCCATCCTCCCTTGGCAAGTGCATTCCAGTAGATCTCCTAATAAATCACCTCTGTGAATTGGAGGTGTGAATAACACCTGGGTCTGTACTACAGGAGGGTAAGAAAGTAATAGTGCCAGAAATGGGAATTTGGGAAGAACTGGGCCTTTAGTTGTGCAGGGAGGGTTTGCAGGGTGATGTTTCAATGAGGTTTTTTTTCCCTGTAGGCATTTAATCTTGTAATTATTTTATTGTTATTAAAGTGTGTAATGTTAAAATATATTTTTATTATTGTATGGTATGATGTTATTATAGCATTACTATATTGCTCTTGTAATAATACAATAATATGACAGTATAATTATCTCGTAATGATTCTGTTATTGTACCCAGTGTAATAATGCACCAATGCTGATTTACAGACTCTTTTTAAATTCAAGATCAAGCAATTCTCCCCAGGTTTGAGAGGGAAACAGTGACAGAGTTCTGTTGAGGGCAGATTATGGAAGAGAAAAAAATAAGTGAAGGGAACTTTACTTAAGAAATAAACAAAACAAAGCCTTCAGGTTGGTCAGCAGGAGAATTTTTTCATGGGAAAGGAACTGCCCAGGGGGGTGGTGGAGTCCCCATCCCTGGAGGTGACACTCAGAGCTCTGGGCTGGTGACAAGGTGGGCATCGGACACAGATTGGACTTTTCCAATCTCAGGGATTCTGGGATTCAGAATCAGCTCAATCCATGCCAATGCCACAATACAGAAAATAATTCAGAGGCCTGACTTTAAGTAGATTTTGGCCTAAGTTTTAAGCCCAGGGCTCTCCTGTCTCAAATGGTGTTTTGGGGTTTTTTATTTGTTTCAGTGAGAAATTTAATTGTATGCCTGTGCTGAGCAATTTCTGTTGGGATTGGCAATTTCTGCTCTGCCTGTTCTGCAGTCTCTGGATGTGAAATTATTCTCATTTGCAAATAATTTTACCATTTCTTCTTCTCTGTGAGGCTGAGAAGGGTGGGCCAGAACAAAATGTGCTTTCAAAGAGATGCATGTAAAACAATCATCTGTTAAACAAAATTACCCAGAAAAAAATACTTGAAAAAAACTCTTGTTATCTGTACTCTTTGCTAAACCTTTATTAGAAGCTGATAATGCAACATTTTAAATATTAAATTCAGCAGCATCTCAAAAGACTTGTGGGATACCCCCAATGCTTCAATATAATCTGAAACAAAAGATCTTGAAATCATCCTGTGCCATCTCTGAGTAAATTTTTATTTTTTTAATTTTTTATCAGTCTGGGTGGGGGTTTTTTGGCCTAAGGACTACATTTCTCATCAAGCTGCTCTTAAATTAAATAATGAAGGATTGAAATGTTTGGGGAAGAAAAGGCTGTGGCCACTATTGCTTCTTCCAGTGCTCTGGGCTTGGTTAAGAAACTTCAGCTCTTTCATTTGTTTTTATATATATATATATATATATATATATTTATAGCATATATTAGAAATACATATAAATAATTGTAATTTCTCTATAAATATTTATAATAATTCTATTTATCATTCTATATGATAGATATTTCTATTGTATTATATTAATAATTAATTTCTATTTATCATTATATCTCAGATGGGTACCTGCTTAAGCCATAACAGCTTCTCCCAGGCCCCAGGAAGACATGGACAGGCCTCACGTAGCCTTAACTTGTCTTGAGATCCCATCTTTTATCTGTGGGAACCTGCTCCCTCAGCAGGACGGACTTTTTGTGGGAAAGTGAATTGTTTGGGCGTGCTCAGGACTGTTCTCCCTGCGATGCCTCCCAGAAATGGGGGAAGAAAGGGTTAAATCAGCCTTTAGCATCCCCTGTAATTATTCCTGCCCAATTGTCTCCAACTGGAAACTCACAATTTGTTACCACTTAGTTGGTTTCGGTGAATGAAGAGGATTCATTGCTTTTTGCCGGCGTTCAGACCTTTTGTTCACGGTTTGGAGAAAATTGCAATCTTTTCTTGCTACTGTTCCAGCTTTAGCCATGCTTGGTTAAGCCAGTGCTCAGATTTCTCTGGATTCATTCACATCCACCAATCTGGGAGCGAGCAGGGCTGGATTTTCTTTTCTTTTTACTGCTTTTCTTTGAGTATTTTGTTTTCAAACCGACACCAGCAGAACACTTATTTTTACGATCTTTAATATTTTTGCAGCGACTCCTCTTTCTGAAATTTCCCTCTCTTTATGGGGTGGACATTTATCTGACTGCTGTTAACATTTCCTGAGCTTCACAAGACACTAAAGAAATAAAAAAAAGAAGCCACTGCTGTAGGCATAGGTAATAAAAATGATGTGGTGACATTATATAAACCAGCATCCAGTGCTTGTTCATGGCTTGGTTAACTTTTGTGAGTGGTGTCAGCAGCTCCTGTGGGATAAGCACAGATTACACTTCATGGAAAAGATCTCAGAAAGTTTAGTAGCTGAAGGGTTATTTTTTAATAAAAAGTGAGTGAGATGGAGCGCGCTGATTCTGATTAACCAACTGTGACAGATGGTAATTCTTCCCTTTAAACGTGGCTTAGAGAAATTAAATTCAAGGTGATTTAAGAACTCTTTAAGAGCTGCTGAACCCAACCTAAAGAAAAAACAAAAAGCAGAGCAGAACACCTTGAAGTTTGCTTTATTTGCTCTTAATGGGTGTCTCTGACATTGGGGAGCCAGCAGGGATTGACATTCCCAGGGATTCCCACGTTCCCAGGGACCCACAGGGACCTTTCCACCCTTTCCTGTAGTGTCCAGGGTGCCATGGGGCTGGCCCAGGAAATGTGTTTGGCTGTGCAAACCTCCTTCAATCTGAGTAATGGCAATTTATTATCTCAGGGAGATAATAGGGAAAAAAAATAATTATCATAATATATAATAATTATTATATATTGATATAATTGTATTATATATTAATATTAATAGTTTATCTATAATAATAATTATCTCAGGAAGATAAATGTTTTGGGGTCGGAGGAAGGAATTATTATACATTTCATAGGAGACTTCTCCCTGAGTTCTGCAAAACCTGTGCTGTGCCTTTCTGAAGGATGTTTGTGGGGCTTGGGTGGATGAGGGATGGCTGAGACCTTCCCATTGTGACTCCCAAAGCATCGACTGGGGTTGATTTAAAGGGATCTCAGCTGGCCAGGGCCAAGCCAGCTCTGTTCTCCTGGTTTCACACTAAGAGTCTGTGAACAGCAGCAGCCTGCCCTTCATCGAATTGCATCCCCATGAAGTGAATCCAGGATCTCAAAACTGGACTCAGTTTCACTCTAAAGAGGTTAGAATATGACTGTACACCCTGATTAGATGGTTTAAAGCACTGTGTGAAACCCTGGGCTGAGCAGAGTTTGCAGTTCTTTTCATATGGGCATATGCCTGCATGGTTTTCACAGGAAATCAAACCCTAAACCTTCGGGGCATTTCTGCTAATCACGTTTCTAGGAACAGCACACAAAGGCAAATAATGGGCTTCAGCATTCTGATTTGTAAAACCATGAGAAAGCAACTTGTAAGAGGGGTGGGGTTGTCTGGGTGTAGCTTGGGAGCACAGCATTCCTCTGCTTGTCCCTAATGGATCAAAAACAAGATTGTAGCTGAGCAGGAACAGGACTGAGCTGTGATATAAAGTCTTGTACAAGGGGTTGCATCCCACTGGGAGCAGAGCAGCTCATCCCTGAATTCCTGAGGTGCTCCTGTCCCAGCCTTTTGGTTGATATCCATGTGAAGAAGAAAGTGAGCCAGCTGCAACAGTGATGTTCAAATCCTTAAAGGCCTCCCAGCTTCCCAGGATGGCTCCTGTAGCTATTACTCTTTATGTAGCTGAGCTATTCTACTGCAAACATAAATCTCTTTATTTATAAAACACAGTGTTTCAGCTATTTTGTGTTATCTTGGTGTCAGTGGTTTCAATATGATTTCTTGAAATTGCTTCTGTCAGCTGTGGGGTAACTGGGAGTTGGAAATATATTTATGTGTGCACCTTTGTGTTTCATCCTCTACATGTGCACATCTCTATTTATATCAGATACTGTTCTCAATTAAGTTTTAGTACAATTCTTCCACTGATTCTATTAATTAATAGAAAATTATGAAAACCATCCACAGCATAGTTTTTGAGGGGAATTTCTGCCCTCTGCTAGCTATGGAGTTTGAAGCAGACACAAGTGATTATGTTCATTTTCCCTTTTCTGGTTGGATGAGTTCTTTCCTCTGGAGACATTTCTCAGGTGGATGTTCACATATATTAATGGAAAATTACAATTTTCTGTAGGTATTCTCTAACATGGACAAACACTGCTGGGTGTCCATCCCATCCCTGGAAATGTCCAAGGCCAGGTTGGATGGGGCTTGGAGCAGCCTGGGCTAGGGGAAGGTGACCCTGCCCATGGCAGGGTGTGGCACTGGATGGGCTTTGAGGTCCTTTCCAGCATAAACCATACCTGGATTTTATGATTCCTTAACCAATCCTGTCGTTAAGGCAGAGCCTCATGGGAAGGGAAGGGATTATCTTTGTTTTCTGTGTTTTTCCCCTGAGTCTCCTGCCAGTGCAGTCTTTCAGACTCATCCCAAACTGTGTTTTTTGGACATACTTGTGCATGATGCACGTCCTGTTCAACTTCTGCCTTCTTCCATAACCTATCCTTCAGCAAGGAGCTTGGTCCTGGAGTGGGAAACTCCCTCTTTGTCCAGCCACAGGTGATCACTGAGCTCAGGAGAAACAGTCTCTGACCTCCTGCATGGCTCAGTGGGGAACCTGTAACCTCAGAGCATCAAAGTGGGCGCCTTTCATTATTTTTAACACTGGTGGAATGATTTATTAATGTGCATTTTTATATATCCAAACACCTCGTGCATCACTGTGACACAATTCTTACCAAACCATCAGTGCTGAGCACTTCAAAGTGCTGAAAGTGGTGGCATTTAAATATTTAATTTAAATATATGGTGATTCCCATGAAATCATCGTGTTCTGCATCTTGAGGCTTTTAGGAAGAAATGACAGACTTGAATTAACACTTGGTCATTATTGTTCTATCATGTGCTCTCATTGCTTCATGAGGATTAGGGAGCTGGTGATCATATATCTGTATTTGTGTGCCAAGGCATCATCATTGATATTTACTCTGATTATCCTGGTGGAGAAAATACTTTACATTATCACAAAATGCTCTGAAGTGGGAAGATTTTGCAACAAAGCCCAGTAGTGCCAGTCTGATGAGATGTTGACAAGCGTTAACATGTTCAATAATCAATATTTAATAAGAATTATGGAAATAGCTCTTCCTCATGAAGGGTATTTAGTGATTGTATTTGGTTTTGATAATTGTTTGCGAAGTGTGTTGGGTTATTTGTTTTGTCTTTTACGCTGGGTTCAGTTTCCAGGGGAGAACCTCAATTCTTGATGAGTAATTCTTCAAATTGAAATTAAGAGTAGCCTTTCTGCATGACAACAGCTCTGATAGCTTTACACACTCCTTCCAAAACCTTTTTTTTAAAAAAATTTTTGTCACTTTTGCTATTTTCTGTGGAGGAGAGATGGTTGAAGTCGTGTTTCCCAGCTCAGGAGTGGTGCTCACTGGGGGTGTACAGCAAAGTTCAGCTTTATTTATCTGCTACCTGCAAAGAGAGGGATAAGTGCTGCTGAGAGATGGAAAAGTTCATTTTCTCCAGCAAGGTTACTCTTCTTGATGAGCATTAAAAGATAGCTTTGAGCCATTCACAATTATGACCTTGACTAGGAAAATGTAAGTTAATAAGGCTTCAACAAATTATGGTCTTTTTGGTCGATTTGCCTAGTGAACTGTTAATTGTAAAACTGAAAGACATTATGTTCAGCTTTCTCTATCACATCTTTTGTGTTTTAACAGTGACACTTCATTGAGTGCAATTAACAAAGCCTAGGAGATTTATTAACACACTTCTTCATGGCCAATGATCCATTCCACTTAAGACATAACACTGTAAAATGCACATTATCTCCTTTTGGCACTTACAATAATGCTTCATGAACTAGGAAGGCATATGTTAAAGCAGATAAAATAGCATTATTAGCTGACAAATCTTACAATTTATTAGACAGTTAATTTATCAGCTTAAAAGACACTTAAAACAGCTGTGCATTTAATGTCTTTTTAATGTATCCAGTAAAACTTGCATAATTGCCTGTAGTGCAATTTATTTTTAGCTATGTTGCAAAATGTCTGCATTTACTGTTTACATCTTCTTTAATTTTTCCTGCAAGGCTCATCACATCGAGGCAGGGCTCTAACAACGAGGGCAGATAATCAGATAAAGAGGCTTCTTGTCCAAATGAATGAACTATTCACAAGTCCGTGCTGAGCTGGACCGAGGAGTTCCTGCGTTTTATCTCCACCCCAAGGGGAAGAAGGAGGGGAAAAAATCCAGGGAGCCCTGTAGGCAGCGCGGTCACGGAACGCCGGGCGCTCCTGAGCATCCCTGGAATCAGCATTTGGAGCCCATTTGGAGCCACATGTCTGGGGTGGAAACTAACAAGGCTCCAAGACTGCATTAGCAGAGGTGTTTCATTTTATAATTAAGGTAACTGCTCCCTGCAGATCCATTGCAGCAGCCCTAAGTAGTGTCTGTGAAGGGAGTGGTGGAGAGGATACACATTTAATGACTCCGATGCATAAATTGGCTGTGTTTGTTTATTGCTCTCTAATTTAATGGAACCTTTTGTTAAATCTTTCTGCCTTTTTTTCTTTTTTTTTTTTTTCTTTTTATTTTCTTTTTGAGCGTACTGCTAGTAATGATTTCTGTGGGAACAAAGGGTGTTGCTTATTACAATAAAAAGTCAAACATTGCCGTTTCCATTAATTAAATGTCAGATTAGCTTAATCTTTTTTATAAATATTGGATATAATCTATTTACAGAGGCAAATCAGATCTGCAGATGCTGGGGAAGGAGTGTGGAGGTGGAATTCTCCTCTCTTTGCAGATATCAGGTGGGGTGGGGGAGCTGGAGTGGGTCAGACCTGCAGCTGGGATCCCAAAACAAAGCAGATTTTACTGAGTACGAGGAGCACAGGGATAAAGGTACCTCTTCTGAAGGAATAGGTGAGTCTTGAGAGAGAGAAAAAGCTCTTCTGGAGAGTTTCCAAATTGAGGAGTCTGAGAGTAGCCAGATTTCCAAATGCCCAGAGACTGAAAATGAGTGGAATCCACCAATGTGGGCTAAGCACCAAAAATACGTGAATAAAAGGAGCAAAGGAATGTTTTCTAAAATTTTAGAATTGTTTAGGAAAACCCTCAAAGATAATAGAGTTCAGCCACTCCCCCAGCACTGCCAAGGCCACCCCTGCCCCATGTCCCCGAGTGTCACATCTGTACAGCTTTTAAATTTTTTAGTTCTACCAGGTTATTCTTTGCTGAATTCAGCACTCTTCAACTGCACCTACTGCAAATCCCAACTTTCAGTTCAGGGACTCTTTGTCCCAGGCTTAGCAAAGTTTTTCATCCCTCTTCTCCCTCTGTTTTGGGAAGGGGCAATAGAAAAGAAATGGGATTTTCAACATGCACATCAATCTTTACACAAGAATTGAGCAATCCGAGGTTAAATCCCCCTAAAACCCTTCCATCATGTCAGGATACTTTTTGATTTTCCTTCTAAATGTAGTTATCCACTCAGAATGGCTGTGCCCAGTGCAAGTTTACAGAAGTGCTGAGGGTCTGCAGTGACTGTGTTAATCCCAGTTAGCCTGAAAAATACCACAAAAACTTTTCTCATAATTGACTAACATTAGGAGCCTGGCAAAAAGATAAATTGTCCAAATGAGGGGATGAGAGGAAAATGAATGAATTATTGAAGTCAAGTATAATAGAGGAGTATGGATACCTATAGTCATTACAAGAAAATGTTATGTATTACATTTAATTAAAGCCAAACAGGTAATAGTGCATTATTCATGCAGAGATAGTCATCTAATGAGAGCTGCTTCTCCCTTGCATTAGTGCAGTGTTATTGACTGTTTCATTGCTGTACACTGAATTCTTGGAGAGGTGTCTTTGTCCCAGTTACAGCTGAATTCTGAGGACATCAGGTTTCTGGTGAGGAGAAACCTGGAAATCACTAATTTTAAAATAAAAGCTCTTTTTATGAGAGATTTTAAAGGCTACCACTGTGTAAGAAGACAGTCTTTAAGTTCTCCCTCTGCTTTTAGCAGGACATCATCATCTGCTTTGTGTTCTCTCAATTTGTCATCACCAATTTAATTTCCAATAATTTAAAGGTAAAACGTTTTGGGCAGGAAATTCCTAGAATTATCTGCTCAGGCCAGCACCAACGTTGGGGAGATGCTGTAGCTGAAGAGCAGTTTCAGATTTAAAGCAGTATTTTCTTAGAGTAAAATCTAACCTTTGAAATATTTCTTATGCATAATCCACCTTCTTGCTGGAATAATTATTTTACAGGCTAGTGGAGTTCTCTCATTTTGTGAGCAGCTTAAAAATAAGCTGATCTGTAACCACAAACACTTGAGAACCTTTTCATATTCCTTGTTTGGAAGCTTTCAGGCACGGAAAGAGGACAACTCATTGCAGGATGATAGGTTGGAAATCCAGTTTGGCTTATCTGGATTTTTTCCCTGCTGTTTAATTAGCAGGTATTTTCTAAAAAAAGATTAAGAAATCCTGCAAAACAAGGAATATAAAGCTGCAATTCATCTTTTTTGTTGTTGTTGTTAACTTTTGGGATCCCTTCTCTCCAAACCTGGTGGGTTAAGGTGGTTTATAAATAAGGTCCTCAACACAGAACTGTGGCTGGAGATGTCATCTCTCTTCAAAGACTCATTTCTACCTCATGAAAGATGAATTTGTGTGGAAAAAGCACACTTTGGCTCTGAAATTCTGATTTGTCTACTGACCTGTGCAACCCCTGTCATTTGAGAGTAAAAAGTCAAAAAAAGTAATTTTTGGAAAGCTCATCCTGGCATGAGAACACAGAAAATCTTGGCATGTTTCTGACCAGTGGGGTGAGTGAAGGAGATGAGGAGCTGGAGGAAACAGGCCTGTTCCTTGTTCTTTAATTCCACCAGGTTATTCCTTCCTGTCTTTCCTACTTGGGATCATGAAATTTGGAGAGTTTAAGAAATCATAATAATCTGGAAACAGGTTAATAATTTCTCCCTGGGATTGTTAGTTTATTAAACAACTAAACCTTAGCTCCTCTTAACATGGGACACTGCCATAAAATAATTAATTACTGTGTCAGAGCCTGAAAATCATGTTTTAATAGCATTTGACTTGAGATTAATTGTGGAAAAATATTGTTTCATTTCCAGCTTATTGTGCCACACCTTTCTGTCTTTCTAGGTGGGATTTGCCTTCCCTGATGTGTGAAATCCCTCCCCAATTTCTCAGCAATCTCAACAAAAGCCTCTTTTTAAAAACCCACATTTGAGCAGACACTGCTGGTTTTGCAAGAAACGCTTTTGGTGTGGTGGGGAAGGGTCCAAGGGAAGCAGGAATGTGTGGGAATCCCTGTTGGGGCTGGAATCTTTTGGGGAGAGGGTTTTTGGGGACAAGGGATGCTCTGAGCCCCCGTGTGGGATTCTCCACAGCTTTAGTTACTGGTACAGCTCTGCTTGTGAGAAACACCCGAGGAAAAAGGAAAAGCAGCAGCTCTTCCCATGGGTTTTCCAGACAGCAATTAGAAAACTGCATCCAGTGAGCTTTCCTGGCAAAAAAAATCACATAAAGAATGTTATACAGAAAAAAATTTTACCTCCTTCCATCCTCTCCAATAGGGAAAAAACTGTCCTTTTTTTCTACTTGGTTGTGATTTAACCTGCCCTCCTAGAAAATGAACCTGTACTTAAAACTAGTTTGGGGTCATGTTGTTTTTCCCCCTGAGCATCAGAAGCCAGATGTTTTCAGTGCAAAGGAAATTAATGCCCTAAATAATGAATATATTGAAGCACTGCAGCCACAGTCCATCTGCTGCTTTAGGCACTGCTATTGGGAAAGCAGGATCAGACCTGCTTTAATTTTTGGAGTATATTTGTTATAGATCTTGTAAATGTGAATAAAAGAGAGGGTAGCCTGGTCTGGGAGGGGCTACTGAGGAGTGAGGAATGATGTAGAAGGGATTGTGCAGCCTGGAATAGCTGGAGAAATCAAATGGATCCTGGTCTTTCATGGCAGCTCTTTGGTGTTCTGACCCATCCCATCCACCTGGGAATGTTGTGAGCCCTTTATTTCTAAGAATGTTTTCAGTGTGACCCCACAGGAAGCTGTAATGACCATTCCAGAGCATCCTGACAACAATATTTTATATAAAAAGCTCTGTGGGCCGAGCCCTGGGGAGGGAAAGGCACTAGAATAGAAAACAACCACAACGTTTTAATTTGTTTTCGTGGAAGATCTCTTTTAACATTTTACTTCTTTATTTTTTCCTTCATTATTGTACATGGAAATTCCCACAGAAAGGCTGGACATTTCCAAAGTGCAAAGATGGTGATGCCTTGACAAATAATGGTTTTTCCAGCTGATTTTGTATCCTCACAGTCTGGGGGCTTGGCTGGAGTTGGTTCTTTTGGATGTGCTACGTCTATGACTTGATTCCATCACTTTGATTTCAAGCCCAGTGAAAATTTGTTCTTTAAATCTTGGAATTCACCTTTTCACAGTCCTTCTACTGTCCTTGATTTTACAGAATGCCCAAATGCCTGCCACCAAATCAGCCCAGCAGAGTTCCAGCTCTCCACCAGCCTTTTGTCATAACCAGACTGACCTGGCCCACCCAGCTCAGTGTAACTACAACCCCAAAAATCTGTGTAATGAAATAAAAACCATCCCTAAGCCCAGGCCAAAGCAGTTGGAAGGTCAGCTCCCTGCTATTCTGTGATAAGTCTAGGAATGAGCCTTTATTTGCTGAAAGTGAGTGAGAACCTCACACAGATCCAGTATTAAAGAAGGGCAGAATCAAGGATAAAAATCATTTTTTGTTCATTTGAATCCTGACACTTAAAGATCGCTGCTTACAGAGGTTGGCAAAAAATACACTTTTAGTGGGCTGGGAGGGAAATCTGTAAAATATATACAGGTATAAAAAATGGAAATTGAGAGTTTGAATGTATACAGTGTTTATTTATGTTTTGAAAACATCAGGGGGTCTGCCTGGGTAAGGAACTGGGTGCTGGAGAGAGTGGGAAAAGATGCACAGTAACTCTTCAAAGTTCTGGTGGTTTGAAAGCCACAGGAAGGGAAGAGGGCTGCCTCCTATGGAGAGAAAATATTTTCTTGCACCAGGTCAGTGATCTTCAAATGAAGAAAAAGAAAATAAAATTCTGTAAGTAGGTTTAGAGATATTGGAGAGCAACATCTCATAAGAAATCCTTTTGGGGAATTGGCCCAGTGGTCTGGGTCAACAGTGGGATTTTATAGAGCTGCCCATGTGGGGATGGTGCTGGAGGAGCCTTTTTGGGCTCCTGCGTCATCCTGGAATGGTGGAAATATTCATCTACACCCTCATAATTGGGAATTTCTGCCCAGTCTGCAGAATACAGATATGAAACCGAGGAGATACAATGCCAGGAGCCAGGGGTGTGCTGTGAAAAGCAGGAATTTAAGCTGGATAATTTAAGCTGTGGTTCGTGCTCTTGTACCTCTCCCCCGACCCCAGTTTTGTTCAATTGGTACCAGTGTGTCAGGCTGGATTTTCAGCCCATTTAATCATCTGCCTCTACCTTTGCCTGTGTTTGTTTCTATCACCAGGCTAAAAAGCCTGCTCTGAACGGGTTATTGGATGAGGCAGCGCTCTGTGAGCTGCAGAGCACTTTCCCTTAGTGGTGATAAAATGGTGATAAAAACCAAAAGTGACACTTCAAACGCGCGCCTGCTTTTGAGCTTCGGTGCATATTGCTTTTTCTCCCCCAAACACAACTCTTTATTTTTTCCCTTCAACAACTGATGGCTTTGAAAGAGAAGAAGGATGCACATATGGCACAGCAAGTCTTCCCAATATCTCCTGGTATGATTTGCAGAAATGATGTGACCCATCAACATATTTGAGCCTACAGTAACTCCCAATATAATAGAGAGGATTTTCTCTGCTAGAAAGGTTTCCAGTTCGGCTTTCTGTGGCTTGGACTCACCAGCATCCTGCAGCTGCCTTGGAGGGCTGCAGAACTACATTAAAATAGTTTGGGGTTACCTCTTTATTGGGTTTTCAGCAGCTTTGCATCACCCAAGAGCTCGATTTCAGGTGCATTTGCCCCAAGCCTCCCTTCCCACCCTCTCTCTGATGGCCTAAACCAGAATAAGAGTTGCTGCATTAATTATTCTCTCCTTTTAATTAATTAAGGAGGCTCAGAACATGGATGTGTTGAAGTATGGCTGCAGGGAGGATTGGCAGGGGAGAAGAATAGAGGCAGAGAGAAGCTTCCTTGATGGGCTCCACAGAGCTGCCCTGCCCTGACCCCACCGCTGGCACCCCAGTCTTCACACAGACCTGGTGCCATTTTCCTCCCCAAACCCTGATTTTCACCTCACTCATCTCTTCTTCCTTTCTCTCTTTGTATTAAGCTTTCTGATAGTCTAAAATCTCATGTTTGAAAGAAGAGAACACTTTTTGCTGGCCATTCTCTGCATCTCCACAAAGCAGTGTGGGGCAGGGGGAAACACTGTCCCCTGTAATTTTTCTCGAAGCCTCTCCTCACATTCATTTCTGTTTGTGCTTAAAACATTTTTTCTATGCTGCCTCTGCTGTTTTTCTGAAGCTTGGGGGCAGGAGAGGCTCTGGCTGCTGCAGGATCCCTTTTAAAACACAGTTCTTTAAGGATGCTGTGCAGGAATCAGAGCTCTGAGAAGGACCAAAAGTGATGAAAGATTCAGAAAAGTGGGTTGGAGACAGGGCTGAAGGAGCTGGGTTTGCTGGCAGAAAAGTCAATATCTCTTTCTCTCTGTTGGGCTTAGGAAAGGAAGGAATTAGCTTCCTTTGCAGCAAAGATTTTGGATAAAAAAGGTTGTTAAACATTAAGACAGCTCTCCTCAGAAAGTGGAGTCTTCTCTTCTCTGAGTTTTTGTGAACAGATTTGTCAAATTCCTGCTGGTTAAAATGTAGGTGAAGCCCTTTCCCCTAGGTTGGCAGGGACGTGAACTCAAACTTCCTACCACCTTCCTCTGCTTCTAATGTCTATGTAAACACAGGATCATAAAAAACTTGCCTTTTTCCACACAGGGCTGTGAAGAAATCAAGTCTGATATGGTTAATATTTTATAACTGCTCTGAGCTATAAAAAAATTGGCAGTGCTTCCAAAGTTGCTGCAGAAAGGATGGATAATTTATAAGAAAAATGTGGGGACTGTCCCATCTTCTGTTTTCCAAATCTGCCAGGTTGGAATTATGATCCTTAAAGTGCTGATTTTGATTTGGGGGGGGGTGAAGTTGATAAGGACGTGTGCACTTGTCAGAAAACTTCATTAATGTACAAATCCCAGGGAAATAGCCCAAAATTTCCTTCACATGTATTGGGCACTTAATGCACCATCAGCCCATGGCAGGTAGAACCCCAAGTAATCCTTCTGAGTGCTGAAAGAGGGGGTTTAGGTGTGGTGGTTGCTGCCTGATGATGTGCAGGTGTAATCATAAATGCACAGGTGCTGTTTTAAAATGAAACATTCCTAGAGCTGTGTTTGCCATGGTTTTCTGGGCTTGGAGCAAGCTGGGCTGGTGAAAGGTGGCCCTGCCCGTGGCAGGGGGTGGCACTGGATGGGATTTAAGGTCCCTTCCCAACCCATTCCATGATCCTGTGACTGCTCCCTGTCCACATCCCCTCCTCACCCCTTTGGATGCCCCCAGCTCACCCCACTGCAGCTCCCTGAATATCCCACAGTGAGAAAAGGGAGAGCAATTTATTAATTTTTTTATTCCCCTTCGTTTGGTTCTGTCATAACCTTAAGGCAGCTTTAAAACGGAATTTTGCATTTCATGATTTGTTCTTCCCACACACACGCACATATTCCCACTCCCCCTCAATGAGGTAATTGCATGACAACTAGATTAATATCTTTTACATACTTATTAAACTCAATAAGTGGTCCTGCGCAAACAATTGATATTTAATTACCGTATTATCATCCTACTAAATTTTAATTACTATTCATTTAAAATACCTCATATGTTATCATTCATGGTAATGCGGATTTGTTTCTCTGTAAATGTTTCTCCAGAAATCCTAAATTCAGGTTGAGGTAACCTGCAAAGTAATTTGGGTTTCTCAGGGTAATGGGATGTTTAGTGCAGGTCCAAGGTACTCCAGTATGATATAGAAAGGGAAAATCAAACCACCAGTTGCTACTGGTCCCATCAAAAAATGTGGTTTTTGAACCAAAACTCAAAAAAGGTTGAGTGACTTTACCTTTCAAACTGCCTTTCAATGTCATTTCAGCTTAAAAGATCTTAAACCAAGAGAAATTAATAATTAGCAGCTGACAATAGCTGATTGTTATCAACCAGAACAGTTCCAAACTAGGCAAGGAATGAGAAAAAAGCCTAAAATCACAATTCTATGATAAACTTACCTCTTCCAGTGATCATTGTTTTTACCTCTGACAAGTATCAATTTTCTAGATCTCATCCATGAGTCACTTAATTACTCCTCAGAGAAAGGAAAATATGTGGTAATTTTTGTAGTGAAAAAACAACCCCCTTTGAGGTAAAAATCATCCCATCTGCAGCAGGAGGCAGAGATTGGGGTCTCGTGATTGGATGTGCCTAAATCTCTTTGGTTTTGTAATTTATTGATCAAGGTTTTAAAATAACAGGGGTTTATTTTCTGTCTTTGTGAGCACAAGAAGTGGAGCAGTTGTTGATGACTCTGCTGAGAAAGGTCACAGGCTCTGAATCAGAGCACTTTGCTCAGCTCCTTCTTGCTCTTACATTCATTGAAATTAAATCTCTTCAGAGAGCTCTTCAAACCCATTGTGCTTTTCACAACCAGGCACGTGAAACTATTAATATCTGTACTCTGGCAGCAAGATTTCCCAAATTTCTGCAGAATCTCTCTTTTTTTTTTTTTCCCCTCCTCATTTTTGCACTTTCTATAGGTGGTCCTTGATCCCATCTATTTCTCTTCATTGTGAAAAACAGGTTCAGCTTGCTCCTTATAAAATTGATAAGGTCTCTTTTTTCACCTAGAACATTTTTTGTAAGAAGGAAGTTTAGTAACAGCTTGGAAAAAGCTTCTTCCACATGGTTTGATAATTTGAGGGGATTCAGTTTTGTGGGGTTATTTTTGTTGTTGCTTAGTTATCTTCCAGAAAAGTCCATGGAAAGGATCGGCTTTCTTATATCAATATGCTAAAAATACACTTTTTTACCGCAACCACGAGATTTTTCTTTGGCAATTAATTGTGTGACTCAGTCCCATAAGCTCCTGTAATGACTTCATAGGCTGTCAGTGATATATAACCTATTGACTTTCCTTTGGTTATGGGACTATTACTTTCCTGATTGATTTAATCATTCCATGCTACCTTTATCTATCTCCTTGCTCTTACGAAACACGACTGACTCCCTGATCTTTAAAGGACTGATCCAAGGGCAAGGGAAATCAAGGGGAGGACGTGGCAGCACCCAGAGGTCTCTTGGTTTTGCTCCTGCCTGAGGTGGACTTTACTCATGGATAAATTCCAGAACAGACCTCTGAGTATGATAAAATAATAATTATGTGGGTTTCTATTGGTGTATTTATCATAATGGAGTACAGGCAATTTTCCCCTCTCCACAAAGCACCAGAACTGAGTTCCTGGGGGAATTATTGCTTTACTAATTACACCAGGTTTCATTCATTTTTTACTGAGACAAACAATCCCATTCCCTTCAGGTGAGTTTATTTGCATGAATTGTGAAGTCTCGGGATTGGCATTTCTATAAATCAGGGGGGAAACCAGAGCTGTTGGTAGCCTGTGTATCATGGGCATAATAGAGCCTTAATTTCCTTAGGAACATTTAATATGCAAACACTTCCCTGAGACCAATTTACTGATCAGGATGAAATTTATGTGCTATATTCATGGTAGGAACTCTTAAACTTTAAACATTTAAACCAACGCTGGACTTTTGAGGGAATGAACCCCATGGCAATGAATTTATTGGGGTGGGGGGGAAGCAGCACAGGGAAACCCAAAATGTGTCCCTGTTGTGGTTAAATAACCAATAAACACTAAAATAAATAAACAAATTATGGGATGAGTGACAGAAAAGACAAATTTGCTGACCTGGGCTTCGGTGGGCTTAGACCTCATATATTGTAATTTTTATAACACATATTCACTGTAACGCTTTAACTAAGAGAGTTTGTGTATGAAATGATGTTAGATTAGGATATTTAATGGCTTATAGGATCTAGGGAGGACCCAGGAGGCTAATTTGTTTGCATTAGTTGGACGGGTCAACTGCTTCAAACATGCAGATTATAGAACTACTGGTAGATTGCATTACACAATTTAAATAAATAGTAGCAATTTGTCAATGTCATCTTAGCTTCAACATTTTCCTTTTAAACCCCAGGAAATAGTAGCTCCAATTAAATTGACCTTTTCTTTTCTGCATCTTCATGTTATTAGTAGATAATGCTTAGTCTTTTAGCAAGTGAAGAAATAAAATAAAATAAAAAAAGCAAAGAGTAAAAATAATTCCAAAGCAACGAGGCAGTTCTAGGAAACTTTCAAGAGAAAATTGCATTCTTTATGAACAACTGAATCCTGTTTAGCCACCCAGTAAATTTTACAAGTCTGATATACATATATATGTCAGGGATAAATGAAGACACATGAATCACTGGATCTCAGTGATTAGAATTTTGGTTTCAAGACACAATTGCAGGTTCTTGGCATGGCAAAGCTTTAGGTCGGATTATTAATTTTGGAATTTAGTGGTTAAATCATCCAGATGTGAACCACCCTCAGCCACATCTGGAATGTGGGGAGTTGAGGGTAGGGATCCACTTACTCAGTCTTGGAGCACTAAAGGAGTTGGATGTCTTGTAGTCAAACAAAGTGGTGAAATACTTAAATTGTCAAGTGACATAGAAGAATTTGGCTCATGAGGTTTCCTTTTGTCCACGTGCATAAAATTTGGCTTAATCCTTTATCCTCCTGAAAAACATTAGCAGTAAAATCAGATTTTACTCCAGTTTTGGTAATGGAGGTTGTTTTGAACCTGTGGCAGCTCGATGTTTTGGGGAAAAATTTGGCCAGAGAAAGATTCCTGAAGGTTCCTCAGAGTTCCAGACAAAATCCTGGGACAGGAACTCTGCTGTGTCCTGGTGGAGTTTACCTGGGAAAGGGAACAGTTCTCTAAATTAGAGCACCTCAAAACTTCAGGTTCTGCTGAATAGGGATGGATTATTTTTAGTTGTTCAGGCTGAAAAGGGTTTTGGAGCTACTTTTTCTTCCCTGAGCAGTTTGTGACTAAAGCAAGAAAAACTGAAATGTGAAATCATGAAAAAAATATTATTTTTTTAAGGAAGATGCCAGGCATCTCAGCTGGAATCCAAGGGGATAAAACCCAAACCAACCAGCCCAGAAACATACCAACAATCCCCCCAAAAAACCCAAACAAAACCCAACCAGCCAAAAAAAATCTTGTTCACTCATCTTCAGTGTCATGGATAGAAAGGGAATTCTCATGAGAAAATCCAGGTTCAAACTGGCTTCAATTATCCATTGTTTTATTAATCTTTTTTTTTTTTTTAATCAGCAAATCTTCTTTCTGGTCCTTTCCTTTTGGGTGTTGTGTGAGGCATCTCTCACTTTGCTGTTTTGCTTCCAGGTGCACCAGGGAGCTTTCGATAATCTCAGTGTTTGGGTTGAAAAGTTTCCATCTATTTCTTGTGCCACGTAGCAATAGATCCCAGAAACAAAAACAGGGACGGTTTCTTGTGCTCCCCTTTATCACACCTGATGTTTATGTGACACTCTGAGACTTTGGAGCACCCAGCAAAGCTCCCCCTGACACAGGAGGTTACAACAGCATTGACTTTATCGACTCACCTGCCAATTAAAAGGATTTTATTTTCCTGAGCATGTGGAATTGGCACATTCCAAAGCTGAATGCTCCAAACACAGAGCACGGGATATTTAAAGTTTCACTTTATTTAGAATTCGGAGCACATCGTTCAGCAGCCACCATTTGAAAAGAGGCCAAAAAGCAATTTTAACAATATCACACGTGAGAAGATGATTCAAACTTTGGGAGAGGGATAATCCTGTAATCTCTGTGATCTAAAACCAAGCAGAGGATGTGGCATTACATATTAAATACAGAAAACCAGATTCCTGCTACTTTCAGTTCTGACTGCTCAGAGAGCAGACATGGTAGACATGGATCTCTCTCATCATGGTTTTAACAACATTAAACTGAGGAGATGATCCTCAGAAACTCAAAATAGCCCAGCAGGAGTTGCAAGGACAGCTACTGACCTCTCCCTTCCCATTTTTGAGACACACTCCATGTGTCCCAAGGTACCAAGGAGAAAAGCAAGGGCTGTTCAGGCTTCTGAGATGTTCCTGTGGCTCCAAGATGCCCAAAGTGCATCCTTTGGCTTCTGCTGGGAATAAAAATAAATGGAGAGGTGAAGGACAATCAATTCTGGGTTATTTTTTCCCAATCAAGGCAATTAAAGCCAATTAGAAAAAACACAAATTTTCAATTTGAGAGGATAACTGCTAGGGAATATTTTAAGGTTATTTGGAGAATTTTGCCTGCATTTATTTAATGCACTATTTAATGCTGAAGATGATACTGCACCTTCTCTTAGCATCTTTGCAAATGCTCTGTCATCAAGTGCACTCCTTTTCTTTGGTTCCAGATACTAAAACACAGCAGTAAATTTTATGGGTTTGTTTGGTTTTGCACTTTTTGTGGATTTCACAGATTTCTGCTTTGTGATAAATCAATGCCTTTTTTTAAAAATCTTTGCAGTGAAGTAGCCACAAAGTCCTTCCCAAAGGACAAAAAGAAGGCAACAACTTTTAGGAGGCCAATCCTGACTGTTTCCAGGTATTGTCAGTCCTTGGCTGGCGAGTGTTTTGTAGAAAAATTCAAGGATTCCACAAGGACAAAGTGACAAAAATGTGCCTCATTGAAGGATAATGGATATTATCCTTTTCCTTTTCTTTATATATATATATATTGTTATTTTATTTTTTTTTAAGCTGGTTGGCATTACTTCTGTTACCTCAAAGGTCAGAGTGGCGAGCTCAAGGTGACCTGACAGATCAATGTCATCCCTTCAAGTGTCTCCTCTGGCTGTGGGGTATCAATTGCAGAATTTTAGGGCTGACAGCTCATTTGCATGGGCCTCATCTCTCCCTGGGTACCTCACAGCGCAATCTCTGTTGAGATGGGTCTGATTTGGGTGGGATTAGCAGAGAACCAGTCCCGTGTACGGCGCTGGTTTTGTGCTGTTCCGCTGCTGCCGCTGCTCTTTGCCAAAGAGCTCCATCCTTCATTAGCAGCTGGCACCAAAGCAAGAGAGATGCACACTGTGGAGCAAAATAAGTCAGAACAGATTGGTATCTGTACCTTTCACTGTTCTCTAAGAATTGTTTAAGGATAATTCTGGAGATTCCATTGCTGGGGGTTGTCTGTTGGTTTTTTCTCCCTCGTCAGCAGCTCAGACTGGAGCAGAGATGTAACCAAAGTAAAACAGCACATACTCAGTCATTACTCAGCAAATTAAATAAATATGCAATAATTGCTCATTTTCCTTTAGGGACTCCATACAGTAGCAACACTTGGATAGAGAAATTCTCTTCTTTCCCCCATTTCTGCATTTTCTGCATGCCCAGATAAAAATAACATGGCATCGTGTTAGTTGGTTACAGAGACTGAATCCACATGAACCAGAGGTTTTGATCTCTCCAAGTCTGTTTGAAAAGGAATTATTTTGGTGCCTTTCAGGGTTTGCATGAATGTAACTATTATCATTTCCTTTTAAGGTTCGGCCCCACTGCCAAAGGGAAAATTTCTCAGCGTAGAGAATGAGTAAGCAGCAGCTTTCTGCTGCTACATCGTTCCATATAAATGAACTGCTTTAATTGATTCTAAATGCAATTAAATAAAATTGTCTATAAATTGGTAAACGTATCTGTGGCTGCAAATAAAAACTCAGCCTGCTTGAACAGGCTTTCTTCTTTCTGCTAAACGTCACAACGTCACAGCCTTCGATTTTGGGACTGATGTATGAAGCAGTTTCTTCCAGATCAAGACAAATCTTCACTCAGGCATTCCAGAGCTTTCTCACTCTGTTTCAGTGAGCAGTAATTATGCTGGAATACGTGCAAGGATCTTTATGGAAACATTCCTTAAATACTATTGAGAAGGTCTAAGTGTCCACTGTAGATCTGGAAATAAAATGTGATATAATGAGACCAAGTGTGTACAGAAACGCAGGACACCTCGGATGTGTTTGAACCAAGGGTGGGTCAGACTTTGCAGGGAGCTTTGGGGGGAAAAGCAGATTTTGATACTGCTTCTAATCAGCAAAATCAAGCTAAAGTGATGCTGTGCCTGCTGGGCTGAGCTCCCCATCCCAACAACCCCCGCACTCCCGGGAAAGTGGGATGGAGAAGGCGCGTTGGAAGATTTGGAATTTGGGGAAGAGGCTCCTGTTAATAAGATGGGAGACTCCAGACATTTTTATACAGAGAACAAGTTTCCTCTGTCAAGTTCTGCGGTGTAGAACTTTTAAATGATGCACAAGTGACTCCTGGGGGTGCATTCGTCTGTGTCCTGTGACGTGGGGATGTTCTTTGGGTGAGAAGGACCTGGAGGAGGAAAACACAGAGGAGGGAAGAGCTGAGCTCAGGGAGGTTGATGCTGACGTGGGTTTAGGCATGAACTCAGGGGACAAGAATATAAATTTGTTCTGTTTTTATTTCTCACTGGTACAGGGCACTGCAGTCATGCCACTCACCCTTTTTTTCGGGCTGAGAGTCATTGCCAAGCCTTGATTTTGGATCTCCTGGTTATGCAGAGGTTTGTTGCTGTCCTTCCTTTGGATTAAAATGTACTGTAGGGGGGTTTTATTTTTATTATTTAAAGTTTACATAGATTTTTTTTGAAGAGTGTCTTTAAAATAATTGCTCTTAATCAGCCATGCTGATATAAAATTGTGTTACTATAATAATGGCCTTTGAATACTGTCCATTAAACTTTGACATTTAAAGTGTTTCCTGTGAATACATATTAAGTTTCTCATTAAAGACAAGGTCTGGTTTTCTTGATGTGACTCTTAGATTAAATCAGTCTAATCCAAAATAAATACAAAGATGGAGAATTCATAACAAGCCGCCTTGTAGATTGCTGTGTGTAAAACAGCAACTGCTTTTGTGGCAGGGAGATTTCATTTTAGTGTCTCCTCTTTGGCTCTCAAGGAAAAAAATCTGCTCATTGTGTACAAAACCTTTTGCACTTTGACATAAGTCCTTCCAGCAAAATCCCTTTTTTTTTTATTGAAACAAACTTAAACCATATTCCATTTCACAAAAGTGAAATGTGCTGAACATGTGCTTTTTAAAATAGAAGCATGTGCATCAACTCTTCTACTGAAGACACTTTCTGAGAGCAGTCTCCTGGGAAGGTCCATTACCCAAAATCCAGCGAGCACAGGAAAAGGGTGAAACAGTATTAGATCAAGCTTTACTAGGCTGGATGGCCCAGGCTGTGGAATAAGTGATATTTAATACATGCACTTGGAGGCTCCTGTTGAGTGCCCTGTTTGGTAACCCGGATCAGGATGCTTGTTTAGTGGATAAAAGTGTAACTTTAGAAATTGGCAGGAACTTTCTGTGCTTGGCCACCTGTACTCTCAGCCAGATACGGTGTAAGGAGCCTCAGACAAGCACACTTTTCAAAGTTTGTTCTGTTTCACTTCCTTGCAACCACCAGGTTCAAAGAACCATTTATTTTTAAAAAAAAAAAAAAATCCTCTCTCAGTTCAAAGATGCATTTATAAAGCTCACTGGTCTTTATGATCAAGCTCATACTTTGTCTTCCCGTTACTAAAATAATACTTTTATCCTGCCCTCTTTTTCCCCTCTCATCTGTTTTGTTATGAAAACATAACCATAATGAAGGTCTCAGGCATTGTATATTCCAGGCAATGTGATACCATAAGTAATAAAAATGGGATTTTTCTCTTTTTGGTGGAGTTTTTGCAGTCAATAATAATTGTATCAAAAACAATGTGAACTCCCACCGACGCCTGCATAGTCAATCAGCATAAAGTATTAGCACTTCAGGGACACAAAGGCTCTGAGCCTGATAAAAGAGATTGGACTGAGAATTTTGACCTAAGAATATAATAATGTCTTCCAAGATCTCATTATGCCCGTGCCCATTTGAAACCATCTGGGGCCCGGAATAATAAAAGGAGTGGTGTGAATTTATGAACCCATAGATCCAGCCATGCCCCCTTGGATATTGTGTTGGATTAGTAGATTTACTGCTAATCCAAACACTGTGGGCAAAATTATGTCTTTACATCTGCACTGCGGCTCTCGCGGAGCTGCAGTAACTTAAACGCTTGAAGGGTTGACAGCAGCTCCCCTGCTTCAGGCACAATCTTCTGGCACCCTGCCACCTTCCCAAAAGTGCAGCTCCTCGGATGCACGTCCTCCACGTCTTGCTGTGGCACTTCTCCAAGGGGAGATGCTGCTGCCTCCTGAATGAGAGGGGCTGGTGAGCGAAAAGTCACCGCTGCCGCCTCTGCCAGGTGGGAGCCGCGCAAACGAGGCACAGTTGGCGCGGGGAGAGATTGATCCATCTTCTTCCAGTTGCCTCAGGTGCAGAGCCCGAAGAGAAGGGTCTACGTTTAATTGGGGGTGTCTTCAGCTAAATAAAATAGTCACATGCAAATCCTTTTCCTAAGGGGCAGCCATGTGGACTCGTGACCTTTCTTTGAATGGTTTGGAGCCCAGAAATCAATGATTACACTAAATCCATAATTATATTCTTTTCATCTGCGGCAGGATACTGATAGCATGACAGATGTGAGACCTTGAAAGCATGGGAACTTCAAAGACCATTGAGATGCGTTAGACACCATGGACATGTGGAGCAGGAAAAAAATAAAATTAAAACTAGCAAGAGACTGCTCTACCGATGCTTTGGGTGATCCCTCTCCGGCACACGTGTGTGCACGCACATGTACATGTTTACACACGTGACTCAGGTCCCCAGTGAACAGGACAACCTCAGAGAATTTCATGTTTTTATTGTTGTTTCATTTTATCTTAAGAGGCTTCCCAAAGAAAGAAGGGGATGGGCTGGAGGAGCCATGGCTGGAGACACTGCCTGGAATCGAGAGACGTGAGTGTGTATCAGCTCCTCCTCTGCTGCTGCTGGGGGAACATGGCCAAGAGGGTTTGTTCTTCCAGGAGATGTTGCACAACAAATGTATTTTTGCCTCTAAAGGGCAGAATTGTACAGGATGGTTACTTTTGTGCCTTGTGATGATATTTTCAGAGAGAAATGCTGGGTCAGCGAGGGGAGGGTTTGCAATGGGGTGTGGGGGAAGTTCAGCTTCACACCCCAGAGAGAAGAACACAGGTCCCCACCTGGGGCAGGTGATGTCTGGGGAGCCGTGAGCCCAGAGATGCTCCCTGGAGGAGGCTGATGTGAAATACATGGGAAATTCAGAGCTGCTGGATAAGTGACACATTCCCTGTGCCAGGGTGCAGCTGCTGTGGATCCTGGTGGTTCCACAACTGCAAGAAAATAGAAATCTGCATAGGTAGAAATTTATAAAAAAATAAATAGTGCTTCCCATTCATCCCACATTTAAAAGTTTTAATTTTTTTTTATATTCAGTCAGTGCCTCACAGTCTTGGCAAGTAGAGAACAAATGTGTTAACAGGGAATTGGAAATGACATTACAAAGAATTCCTTGTTATTTGGAACTGGGAATGTAAATCAGCATCTTATTTCTCATCATACTCAAAGAGTTGAAGAGCACAACGTGGGTATTTTTTATTTATTGAAACTTCAATAAATAGCAAAACTATTCAGTATTAACCCATGTTATTTATTAGTAGTGTTTACTCCTTAAAAATTCTATGTGAATTAAAACTTTTGAGTGTAATATCAGAAATTAATTTGCATTAACTCTGCAGGATGCTGTGTCAAAATCAGAGTAAATGCAATTATGTGTTCCTAGCATTACATATCACGTAGGTACTCATAACCCTAAATAGATCAGGAAATGATACTATGAAGGACACAGATAAGATAAACTGAAGATTTTTGGTGCCCGACATCAATTCAAGGAAGTTTATAACCATATCATCCAATCTTAGATGAATTTTCATAACATTAATAATGTGTAAATGTAATCAGAAAATTATAAGGGGGTTTTAAATAAAATTTGAAACTTTGATATTGTTGCTTTTTGAGTACAAAAAAGTCAGTGCACACCTCTCAGAAATAAAAAAAAAAAAGCACATATGAATGCAAAATCTTCCCAAAAGAATTCTTTCATTTCTGGGGCCAGATCAGAGTATTTATCACTTTAGCCTGATCCTGAAGTCCCAAAATACCATTCCATCACTGATCTCAGAACCTGAAATGCCTTCATGATACTTCAGTTAGTCCTGTCTTGGATAAAAAGCCCAGATTTGGAGGGAACATCCCTTAAAAAGATGATTTTTTAAATAAATATTTGGGTTTTGAAGCTGGTGGGGCACCTCTCAGGCTGGAAGTGTCTCCTCAGGGCTGCATTAAGTGGCAGAGAGTAGCAAAAGCAGCCAAGTGCAGGTGGAGCTGTCTCCTTCCTCCACAATTTATGGATAACTATGAAGCTTTTGGAAAGAGTAAAAACACCAGTATCTCCAGCAGCTTCTCCCTGCTCTCCCTGTGCAATTCCCAATCCAAGTGAAACCCTTCCCGCCACCTTTCTCCTTTGCTGTTTTTAATATCTACTTACAATTAATTTTTCCAGATGATCCTTCACTCATTTCTCCCCTCGTTTCTTTCCTTGGGTCCTTTCTGCCTTGTGCTATTCCATCAGCATTGCTTGGCAGGCACCTCAGCATTCCTTTCCTGGCCACCAAAGGAGCATCTTCTGGAAGGCCACTCACGTAAATTCAGCCAAATATTTCTGGAGAATTCCAAGGTACTTTGGGCAGAGCCAGTTCCTTCTGTCACTGAGGTCTGCTCTTCAAGGCAGATTAATTGTTGAAGTGATGCACTAGTTGCATGGGTACTATAAAGTCATTTTATCACTCCTGTGAAGGAAGTACCATCCCCATTCCTCCAAATATTCAAATCTTACCTTTTCTGCCTAACGCAGGGGGCACCAAGATGAACAAACTAGTTATACATGCATGGAAAGTAGCAAGCTGAAAGTAATTGTGTATTCAGTTTTAATGGAGCTGAATCTCCTGCTGAGATTTCAATATCTGACAGCATTGCTTTCATTGCCCCAAATGCCCAACCTCTCTCTAATGTTTGACCTTGGCTATGATTATATTTCTGTATGTATCTCAAATGATGCAAAATCATTTGCCTATATCAGTCATCTCTCGCTGACAGTCCTGCTCCAGCTCATGGCAGAAGAGAACAAGTCTGATGGCGCTAACAATAGCTAAAATGAGCTTTGATAGATGTTCCCAGCCCTTCAATAAATACATAAAGCATCTCTATAATGTCATTTTGTTAACTGATAAACAACAAAAGGATGAAGGCATTCACTTTTAACTATATTGCATGTCATTATTTTCTCATTGCCTTGTGTAGGGTAGAGAAGTAGCGTGACCTGCAGAATAGAGGACAGGACTGTTGCTTTTGGTGCTGGTTATTTATATTCTTTGCTATCCCACCTGCTAAATGAGAGCTGTACAAGTGTGTGACACGCTCTACCATGGCAGTTTGGTGTCAAGATGTTGACCCACAAACCTGTGTCTGCTCCTGGTGGTGGCACATCACCCACAGCACCGGCTCCACATTGCTCTGTGTCTGAGGTCAACGTGCAGCACCTCACAGAAATGCAATTCTCAGGTCTACCTCTTGATTTTTTCTCTGTCTGGCCCAGCCTGGTCCCAGAGGAGGTTTAGGTTGTACAACAGAAAAAATTCTTCACAAAAAGGATGATTGGGAATTGGAAGGGGCTGCCCGGGGAGGTGGTGGAATCTCCATCCCTGGAGGTGTTTAAGACTGGGTGTGGCACTGAGTGCCATGGTCTGGGTGACAATGGTGTCGGGTCACAGGCTGGACTTCCTGACCTCAAAGGTCTGTTCCAACCTCAATAATTCCATGATTCTGTGATTATTGGCCTTGTAGTCCTTGCCCTAGAGAAGTTCTTGCACCGTGCTGGGCTGGCAGAGGTGGGTCCAGAAGCAGCATTTTCATGGCGTTTACAGATGTGTACAGAGGTTTGGAGATGATGTAAGAGTAAATCAGCACCATTCAGGAGAGAGGGAAGAGTTGCCTCCCATTCTTTGCATCCCCACGATGAAGTGGCTGCTGGGGAGGAGCTGGGAGGAGGCACAGAGGGAAGATGGTGGGTGTGAGGAAAAGGGGCTTTGGATAGATGGGGACAAAGGGACTGTTTTTCCAGTATGGCTCCACCAGGCAGACTCAGTGTGATTAATGTTCCTCTGCTGGTAACAAGAGCGTATCCCTGAAGAGGGAAAATTTGATAGGAGCCTCTTTTTTCAGGTCTGTGTAAACTGGGCACATTATTTTAATAGTACACCATTAAGGTATTTATCTTAATTTAAAAAAAATAATATTTCCCTTGTTGTTTGCAATTGCCCACTAGAAACGAAATCCCTTTCCTGACCAAGTATCCTTTGCAATCCTGAGCTAGGTTGTTGTTGCAGGTTGTCTCGGGAATACTGAGTTACTGAGTTTCAGACTTTCTTCAGAAATACTGAGAGGAGTTTAACAGCATCTGAAAATACAGATAAAGAAATACATGGACCGTGCAAACAAAAGTAAGTGGGATAAAAAGGGATGTGTTTACCAGATGGTGCATGGAAAAAAAAAAGGTCCACAAAGAAGCCACTTGGTCTGACTGCAAGGCTTGTTAGGGATGCAGAGCACTGACCAAGTTCACTGGAGTTTGAAATCCCAAGGGCAGTTTTGGGTTTCTTGCTGTGCACTGCAGAAGGTGATTTAATAATTCATCTGAAACTGTGCAAAACTTTCTGTTGACTTAATTTACTCCCTCTTCGAGCAGATTTTTAGTTTTTCTGGGAGATTTTAACCTGGTATTGAGGAGCTCTAAATAGATGGAGGCCCAAACCCTGGGTCTGAAGAGCTTCACTCGTGTCAAGTTGAACCTGGACAACCTGACCAGTGGTTTGTCTGAATTTACAAAGAAAAATGGGCACAGGGAGGCTTAAAGGAGTTAAATATGTTGTTGCTGTACACTGATCTGCCTTAGTACAGCCTCTCTACTTCCCAAGAAACAGGGCAAAGAGAAATTAAGGCAAATCCAGACCCTGGTGTGTAGAAGGGGTGTGAGAGATTCAGTGCTGGAAGCTACTGTCAAGCATTTTTTACACAAATGCAAGATTTCAACACCTTTCTGCTTCTACTGCTAATAAATGTCCCTGGTAAATTTACATTTCCTTCTCACTCACAAACATTCAAATGCTTCATTAGTGATTGTTGCTTTGCCTTTTAATATTAACTGTCTCACTTCCAGTGCCTCTCATCTTGGCACACATTCTTAATAATTTGTGGAAAATATGGCAAAAGGGCAAAGTGTTTATTGGTCACTTACTCCGTTCTGGTACCTGCTTCCATGGGGGCACCTTGTTTCCTCAAATAATACATTAAAACCATCAAGCTAGCAATCATTAAGGAATCACAAACATCCATATTCTATTTTAAACATCTTTTAGGAGATTTTTCTCAATTTTCTTCTACCCAGTAGGTGAATTTGGCTGCTGGTAGGCCATCAAGTTACTCAGAGTTCTGCAAAATATATCAAGGAGTGAATCTACTCATAAACACATCTTGGAAATAGCCTTTAAAATAGAAAGAGGTCTTTCCCAAGTATGAAGGGCTTTTGTTTAAGGGAAAAAAGTCTGTTTATTGGTGATATCTCAGATAAAAACATTTACATAGTCTAAGTGGCTGTACAAAAATGAAACACAAACTCCGACACAAAGTCGTTTTTTCATTACAGGCATGTGCATTTCTGGTAAAAAATTGATGTTCCAACTCAGGAAGTCAGAACAACATGTACAAGTGGCCCAAATTGGTTTTGATTAACAAGGTTTTCGGCCTGGAAGTCACTTTATCTTCATCCCATTAGCTCCACAACAAAATAAATGAATCTAATGCATTAGGCTGAGCCACGCTCAGGGTGAATGCAAAGAAAAATCCTCTCTCAAGAGCTGTGCAAACATTTTATATAAAATGTTGTTTTTCAACTTAATATTCCCCTTGGAGTTTATGTGGTAAGAATGCAAAGTTTTCTGCCTCCTTTCATTGTCTCCTCTTGTTCTGCTGATGTCTGATATTCCCAGATATGGATCATGGGTGTTGGAATAT
The DNA here is from genome assembly GCF_001522545.3 of Parus major. Classification (NCBI taxonomy): domain Eukaryota; kingdom Metazoa; phylum Chordata; class Aves; order Passeriformes; family Paridae; genus Parus; species Parus major. The sequence goes on from NC_031772.1 coordinate 4,777,855, forward strand.
CAGGGTGTAACTTTGGGCTGTTGAGGTGCCCACTCCATACAGTTATTGTCACTCTTATCCTTTTACAAATGCATTTCCTGGGGTCTGGTTTTGGTACAGATCATGGAAAAGGAGTATTTTATCAGTGGGACAAGAAAATTTTCTGTGTAAAAATCCCCTTCATGCCTTGAGGATCACCTTCCACCTCTTGTGCCGATCAAAGCAAAGAATCCCCTTCCACATCTAAGTCTGGTTTTCCCTTTCTCATTTCTCTGTAAGGAAGCTGATTTTTTCCTCAATCATTTCAAATTGTATTGCTTAGAATGTCAGGTTTAAAGCAGATTTCCTTGTCTATGCAAAAGCAAGAATTTCAGTGCTTTCAGTTTTTTCAGAGGTTATTTCAAATATTCATTTTCCAGATTGATCCAAGGTTTTGTTTTCACAACTGCTCCAAAACATCTCTGTTCTAGGCTATTGATAGGTGGCTGAAATGTGTTTTTGTGTGGAAGAGAGAGGAATCTTGAGTTTGGCTCCAAGGAATCTTGTCCTCTAATTCCACTCTACCCCCAATATCTCTGCCACAGAAAATGTACTTAGTTCCAAAGTTATCTTGGGAACTATGAGTAAGTGCAGTTGAATTCCTTTGATGTTCTGCATAAGGAAATATGAATATCCAGACAGAGACCTTAAGCAAGATCTATTCTTGATTATATAAAACCTGAATATGACTGAACTTTCATATTTTATTTTTAATTTCTCTAAGCAATGTAATACATAACTTTATTTTTAGGAAGAGTTATCATTAAAAAAAAAGCAGTTAGAGAGGACTCTTCCAAATTCTTCTGGGCAAGAGGGTGTTATTCTTACCAGATACAGAAAAATCGTGAGTTTAACCAAAGTTCAGTCTTTACTAAAACCCCAGTAGCAGTTCTGGTGCTTCTTCTGGTTATACATCACTGTATTCTAAACCAAATCACCAAGAGAATAAATTCCCACATTATCTGTGTTTTCTTAGTGTTCATTATCTTCTTGAATTTAAAATTTAAATTTAAAATTTAAAATTGTCCCTGAAAAAATGAACAGGTTCATAGGAACATGACTAAAATATTTGCAAGGGAAAATATGTGAGAATAAAACATTATTCAAATTATTCAAATTTCAAAAATATACAATTGCAACCAGGGCTGTCGTGTTCAGCTCCAATAGACACACTGGATTGTCTCTTTTTTTCAAGTGGATAATTTATGTAATTAACTAAGATGCAATGAATTTTAAATTGTATATTAAAATGGCAAAATTAGGTAGTTAGGAAAAAAATATGATGTGGTTTACATTCTTACTCACTGTTAGGATTTTTTTCTTTTATTGAAGGACTTAAAATTGCAGCTGGCAGCTTTCAAATGTGAATCTTGTCCACAAAAAGTGTTTTCCCTGACCATCTTGACCTGATGTGTTGGGAAAATTTTTTAAAAAATCAAATTAATACATCTGTAAAATACTATTCTTGGTCATGTGCATACTGAAGGTTTTGGGGTTTTTTTGTGCTATTGTTTGTCATCTAAGAATGCACTTAAAGCTTAATGCCAAGAAATCTAAATGTGCTGTTTTTCTATTCAGCCTCTTATATTTTAAACAGAACCAGCATGCACAAAGTCCCTTTTTTCTCAGAAAATTTGACATAAACTTAATTCTGCAGCTCCTATCAAGAATTGTTCTTTGCTGCATTACACCTCTTGATCCTGTTTATCTGCATAATTCAAATGCAACCCTGAAAGATATAAACAGAGTGACAGTTTTAAACATATTTTCTGATAATCAGCACAAACTATTACTTGAACCTATTCAATAACATCACCCTGACAGACGGAATTCAATGACCCTCAATAACAACAGATACAATCTCATTGTATAAAATTATATTATGACATGATTGTGTTGAGTTATGACTGAGGTTGACTTGCAATATGGCACGTGTTTTCTTTAGGAGAAGATGATACTTATTGACATTGAGATAATGCGGGATCTAAATTGTGCAGCCCGAGCTTCCATCATGAAAATAATCCCCCAAGAGTAAAGAGATGTGTGAGTACAACCAGCAGACAAATAAATAGTCAAATACTGGTGTTTAGCAAGAATAGAACCGTTATTTAGCACAAATTTCTTTGCTGGGGCAGGTTCTTTGGTAGCTGAGGTTGATGTTGGGTGGCTCAGTTCAGGTTCCAGTCCTGGGAGGAAAAGGAGCCACAGAAGCAGAGACTGGAATCAGAAATCTCTGCCTGTGGCTGTCAGTGAGAGGTCTCTCATGGGATCTGGCAAACCCAGCTCATTCCTACACCAGGACAGTGTTCAGATGGATATCTAGTGGTGAAGCCAAAGTGACTTCAGAACATCTGGTTCCCCAAGGTGTTGGGGGAGCGTGTGTTGTTAACAAGACGACAACAGCTCCTGGCCAGGAGGGCCAACGTTTCCACCTTCTGTCCTTCCTTGCTTGCTCCGAGCTCCCTATCCCAGAGAACATGGAACATTGTGAAGCTGCTGGACTATGGGGTGTGTGGTGGGGAAAAAGTGCTGACAGGGAGAACAGCACAGATGGTATCAAACATTCCTGGTGAGTTTTGGTGAGATACCAGGCAAATGGATAGGGCAAGGTCCAGGTGGGATCACTGCTGGAGCAGCTGGAATTTGCTGAACAGATCTGGCCAAGACTTTGCTCCTGATATCTTGGAGATTTGTGGGTAGATGTATTCCTGTGAGTGTGTGTTCTTCCCTCCAAAGAAAAACACCCCAAACCCACAAAACGAGAATGAAATATCATTATCATTCCTGTCTTCAGGAAAGCTACTTTGCTAAAAAATGAGAAAATCCCAATGTCTTCAATCCAATTGAATGAGGTAAAACAACCATTCAAAAGTGTCCAGAAGGACAATGGTCTTTTACTTTTCATGTGAGAGTGAGAAAGATTTTTTGTCCAAAAGCCAAAGCTTCTGAACATTGAGAGTCCCAGCACGTGCAGATGTTGAGGGGTTTGGGTTTGTTTGCCTGAATCATTGGTAGAGCCAATGACTGTATAAAACTTCATTATTACAAGCAGGTTAGAAACACGGAGCTTGTTTATGAATAAATAATTCTGTGTCTATTCTGCAAGGTAGGAAGGACACTTAGGACATTCAGCCTCTCCAAGGATGCTGTGAGCAGGAAGTATATGTGGCAGGAAAACAGATTTATGGTCAGGTAAATATAGGAAGGAAATGACATGCACAATAAATGGCATTACTGGGGTTTACGTGCAAAGACAGAAGTCGGAGCCATTGAGGGCATGCACTGGTTAAAATTTAGTGCAGAGAGAAAAGTGCAGGATTTTGAATAATTTCCATTACTGGCGAGATAAAAATCAATGTCCAAATACTTCCTTATTGGTAAAAAGCCACTGAAAATACCAATCTGCTGTATAATATCAAAATCCTAATTTGCGAGAGGATGCAAACTCTGTGCCGCTGTCAAAAAACTGCTTTTGTGGTTCCCTGAAATGTGATTTCCACAAAAAAATATTTAGTGGAGAAATGAATCCATTGGCTGTTTGCCCTGCTGGCCTGGAAGGGACCAACCTGTGTCTGGTGGCCGGTCCACCACGGATCCGGGGATCCCGGAGCGATGCGCGGCTCTCGTTATCGGAGCAGGATTGCTGGGAAGAGGCGTGAGGGCGTTATATCCATGAGTGCCGTGGTCTAGAGCCACCTGCTCCAGGTGATGAGTGACCAACCCCATTAACCACGAGTTTTCTGCAGTGGTTACTCTCACTGGGTTTACTCCTGGGTGCAGGCACGTGTTCCTCAAAGCCCTGCCCACCCTGCAGGGCCGGGGGCTGCTCTGTTCTCCCAGAAAGAGTCTCTCTTCCCTCTGAAGTTTTTCCCCCTCTCCTACAGCAGTGCGAGGTCAGGCACACAAAGGTGCTGTCCCCTGATTGCAGCAAACACCGCCATGTGTTGTATGTTTGATGAATTAAAAGGATGCTGCCAACTTAATTACACTGTAACCCTTCAATAAAGGAAGGGCAGAGCTGATTAACTAGTGAATAATTGGGGGCTGATTGATGGCTTTCTCCCTCACTGCTAAAGGCTGTATATATAATTATTTTGCCTGTGGGCCTAATTTTGCCACTGTTAGCTTCCACTTTTGTCATCAGCTGTAATTTATGGATGGGGCCTGAAGCCTTAAAAAGGGCTGGAAAATGAAATAGCCCCAAATCCCCAGATATGTCACCTGGAAATGGCCAGCAGGCAGCCTTTAACATCAACATTTGCAGCCATTTAGCAGCATTAACACCTCATGCTTAGCCGGAAAATAATATTATCATTTGTCAACAACTATCATAATATAGATTTTTTTCCTGACATGTAATAATGTTGCATCACTCACACCAATGATTTAATATATGTTTTAAATGCAAGATCAATTTATTGCAACTGAATAGCAAATTCTTCCAGTAATGCACCAAAAGAAAATAAGAGATCCAGAGGAGGAAGACCCACATCCCTCATTGCATTGGCAGCTTGGTTCCAGAATTAACATCTAAGTCTCTAATGAACCCCCCAAACCACAGCAAACAAAGCTGATTTTTGAAACTTGGTTTAAACAATATATAGAAATACCTTCTCTTTGAACTTTGAAAGATGCTGCAGCAGCTTCAAAGAATATGTAGTTAAAAAACCACTGAACTTAAAAAAATTGGGGGACAGTTTTCCACTGGCTGTCAATCAGCAGAGCTGCACCAGAGCCCGTGGAGCTCTGCTGGATTGCACGGGATGTAGATCTGGCTCTTTGTGTTTTAAATTAAAATAAGGTTTCTTACAATTTTTTTCTTTTTCACAGAGAGACAAAACCTAATCAATAACGCTGCAAAGAAACAGCAAAAGACACTTTGTTTTGAAGGATTGAATTGCTTCAGTGGCAAAGAGCTGCCCCCCCAAAAGTCAGCCTGTTTGTGGAAAACACCACATGCTGATTAGAGCTGCTCCAGCGACTGCCTGCTTTATATTCCACAAAGATTTTTTTTTTCAATAAAGTAATAACAACTTAGATTCACTTTTTTTTTCTTCTTTTCTTTTTCTTTTCTTTTTTTTTTGGGAACCCATATTTAAACATCATGGAGAGGAGCCTTCTAATTTATAAGCCAAGATATACAAATCCTCTCTCTCGAATTTCCTTTGTTGTTTTGTCCTCGCCGAGCACTCCCTTGCCTATGAATCACAGAAAGATTTGAAGAACCTTTCAGTCAAAGCTCAGTTTTGTGCCAGTGGGCACTGGCCAGGAAAAAAAAAAAAAAAAAGATTGATATTTGCCCTCTCTTCTTATCTGCACTTGATTTATAAGTCAGTGCGAGTATGCAAGAGAAATAAAGGCAAAGACCTTGATGCCTCCCTGTGGAGAATATGCACCATTTGGATTGAAGGCATGAAAGAGGAGAAATTAATGGTAAGCTGTTCATCTGTCACTACTGCCAGCCTGATGGTTTTGCAGGGAAGGAGAGGACTGGCTGACATGCCCTCCAGTCAAGGGCATGACTGCCCGCTGTTCTCATATTATAAACACAGTGCTTTGGGTTTCTGAGGGATTTAAATTTAAATTATACTGTACTTTGGATAGGCAAATCTTTACACAAGTTTATTTTCTTGAAGTATTAACATGCAGGATTTCGCTGGCTTTATGTGGAAGAAAAATAAAAATTAAGTCCCTCTGTTTGATAAAAATGTGTAGCAGACTCTTAAAATGTATCCGTATTTTTAAAGCAGTGTGTTATAGTGTAATGAGATTTAAATTTATATATGCATTGAAGATTTAGGCACAGGCATAAATAGATAAGCTTTAGTTATTCTACTTTCTGGCACATAGGGAAAGATTAAAAAGTTCAAAATGGGAGTTGAATATTTTTTTCTATTAAAATGGTATAATACTAAGTGCTGCTATTGATGGCAACATTAGGAGCACATCTGGAAGATAAAAACTGACACAAAACTTTCATGTTGTTCTCAACGACAACAAAAATGTACTTATTGCTAAATTGCTTATTTTCAGGGCTGAGCATTTGTGTCATTTCATGCTGCTTTTGAAATGTTTTGGTCTGCTTGAGTCCTCGTGATGCTCCTGTGACACCGATGAACCTCCGTGTGTCACCAAAGGTATTGGGGATAATTGGAGAGGTTTTGGATGCCTGGCTTGGTTTGGATAAGTGCACAGAGGCATGAGAACTGGTTTGCACCAAGTTCAGGGTTCAGATTTGGAGATGTTACAGCCACCCACACCCACTGGCTGTTTAAAACTCTCTTTGCTGAGCTGCAGCAATGGGAATTGCTGTTTTCCATGGAAAAAAGGAAAAGTGTGTTGCTAGTTCACTGCTTTCAAATTACCTTGTGTTTTATAAACTAAGAGTCAAAAAAAAGCCCAAAAAACTTCATCACTTGTTTTTGTTAAAATCTTCTGAGTCTGGGGCTAATTTCATTATTTCCTGTAGCTTGAGTCATGATTCCTGAAATCCTGGTTTAGGCAACAGATTTCAATGATAATTGTGCTCAATTAAAGTGATGTTTGCTCTTACTCCAGCAATTTCAGCCAAAAATCATTGGCTGGCTGAAAGAACAGGGAATCTTCCACAAACCTGACAAAGATAAATCAGTCAAAGAGAAGGAGATGGGGGTTGCTTAGGTGTGAGATGATCCTCTGGGATCCTCAGGAAGGAAGGATATCCTTCCCTCCACCATGACTGGATCTCCAAAGCATCACGCCATGGAAACCTCATGGAGCTCAACCAGCTCAGGCTGCTGCCCTGGGTCAGGGTGATCCCAAGCACAAATCCAGGCTGGATGGGGAATGGATGGAGAGCAGCCCTGAGGAGAAGGACTTGGGGTGGTGGTGGATATGAATCTCCACAAGTCCCAGCTGTGGGATCCCAGAAACTCCCACATGTCCTGGCTTCCTCCTCAGCATTAGCAGCAGGAATGGAGAGGATTCTGCCCCCTTGCCCCACTCAGGTGAGACCCCACCTGCAGAGCTGCCCCAGCCCTGGGTCCAACAGCAGAAGGATGTGGAGGAGGCCACAGAGATGCCCCAAGGGCCCTCCTGGAGCCAGGCTGGGGGACCTGGAGGTGTTCACCTGGAGAAGAGCAGGCTCCAGGGAGACCTTAGAGCCTCTTCTTTGTCTTTTGAGCTGAATTCCACTCTGCCTGAGGGCTCTGCTTCCATGGGCACCATAATCACCCTTCTCCATCACCCCCCAGGATAACCCTCAGCAGGGGGATTGTTCACCAGAGATATCAAACCAGGGCTGGGAACAATTCACCTTCATAAATTCCCAGTCCCTCTTATCTCCCTGCTCCTGAAGCATCTCCTCTGCAGCAGTGACAGGCTCTGTGCTGGGTCAGCTGCCCAGCGCTCCGTGTTTAACTCCCCTCTGGAATCTGCCTGGAGTATTGGCAGACTTCACATGTTGGAGGGGATATTTTCTGTGCCAGCTGTGAGTTGAATAGGTTTTTAGAATCTTTTTTTTCTAAAATGAGTAAGATTTTCCTCCTTTTTTTTTTTTTTTTAAGAGATTGTGGGAATGAGTGTTCTTTCACAGTCTTCAAAATGATAATGATTTTCCCGAGCAGCTCCAGCTCCTCCAGGCTCAGAACAGGTACTTCATTACTTGACGCTTTTTTTTTTTTTGCTCTTGTCAAAAAACCCTCCTGTGCCCCAGTTTATAGGCATGTTAAAAATCTGTTTGCACTTGCTGAGTCCATCTGCACCGAGGCTGATCCGTCTCCTCGCAGTTCCGAGCGCGGATGCGGCGCCCATACGGAGCATCCGTGGTGCGGCCACACCGGAGGAGCCGAGGAGAGAACACTTCCCCCTCTGCTCTGGGGTTACCTCCTGCTGATTCAGGGACAGCACAAAACCCACCCAACTGAGCATTATTTTCTCGGTGCTGAATGTTTGTGCAAACGCCGGCAAATTGTGTGTTTTCCATGTCTGGAGCGACGGGGGACGGACAAAAAGCTGTTTGCTGTCACGGAGTGCGTGGGGAGCTCGGGCACAGGAGGTGGCAGAACAAGTCTAGAGGTCCCAGTTTTGCTGATGAAGTGAAGGAAGGTCGTCTGGTCCTGCAGGCTGAACACTTTTCAGGCTTGGCTTGTTTGTTGTTTGGGGAATTGCATTTTGAATGCAAAGGTTGGGAAGTTAAGGACTGAAAAGTCAGAAAATGCTATTACAGACACATTTTTTTTATATTTTTATATATTTATTTGACTTTTGTTCTGTGCTGTGCACTAAAATGAGTTGTGGGGTTGTTCAGGCTAGAGAAAAGGAGGTTCAAGGGAGACCTTATTGATCTGTAACTCCCTGACAGGAGGATGGAACCGGGGGTCATCGGGCTCTGCTCCCAGGCCGTTATTGACAGGAAGAGAGCAAACAGCCTCAAATGTCACTAGGAGAAGTTTAAACTGGATATTAGGAAGAACTTCTTTCTTGTAAAGCATGTGAAACATGGGGACCAGGGAAGAGGTGGGATTATCATTCCATGGAATTGTCCTAAAACTGGGTGTGGCCCTTGAGGACATGGATTAATGGTGACCATGGTGGGAGTTGATGGTTGGATTTGAGGATCTCAAAGGCCTTTTGCAACCTTATTAATTCCATGATCCTACGGAGTGGTCTCTCCTCCTCTTTCAGCAAGTGTGGTTTTCACATGCTCATCACTTGTTATTTCCCAAATACTGTCCAAATCTTGGACTTTTCCTCATGGGTTTTCCCCTGACCCTGTCCCCTGGGCTCTTTACAAAGAACAGATCTTTGGCAATTGTTTGTGTAGGAGTAGAGAGGAACCTCCTCCTTTCAGAGAGGGTTGGCTCCATTTGACACGTTCATAATCAGGCACTGAGATAAAAGATATTTCCTAAGCACCAATAAATTGGTTTTTATCTCTCTGGCTTCATTCACCTCATTCATTCATTGGAAGGAAATCTTCACTGTGAGGCCACTGGTCCCTGGAAGAGCCCAAGGCCAGGTTGGACAGGGCTTGGAGCAACCTGGAACAGTGGAAGATGTCCCTGCCCATGGCACGGGTGGCACTGGATGGACTTTAAGGTCTCTTCCAACCCAACACATTCTACATTTCCGTGATTTACTCTGTATCCACCAACTACAGACAGCAGCAAAATAAAAATCATGATTTACTTCCATGCACAGTCATTCCCGGGCACTTATGAGCCTGGGTTTCTCTGGAAAAAAAATTTAAAAGCTGTGTGTGAGCAAGTAATTAACAACCACATCATGGTGAAGACAGGCAAGGGCCAAATTAGAGTTGCAGAGGGACCTTTAGTTCCAGCATTTCCCAGCTATCAAGCACTTCAGTATACGGAATTAGCAATTTTTAGCCCAGTTTTTAAGCTAAGGATGTATCCAAATGAACTGAAAAACTGCCTTTTAACACACATTTAAATTTCTTATTTTTAGTTCTCTTTTTACAACCAAATTCTTGATGTTGTCTCTAAAAGAAAACCCCAAGTGCATCAACGTAAATGAAATATCCATACAAAGAAAAACAAAAACTGAATTTATTTTGTGTTCAACTTCAGAGTGAAATTCTTCAATTTCTATTCTTAGGGTGGCCTAGTTTTGAAAATATTTTTGAATTTTTGGGTAACTTTTTATTCTTCTGGAATGAAAAATATATTGCTTTGGAAATCCATGTTTTTTCTATGAGGAAGGAACAAGTTTAGTACAAAAAACTTTAAACCAAGTTGAAAACTTTGTTGAAGATTTTCTGAAAATTCTGAGAAATCACTGAAATACTCCCTCAGTTCTGAAATGTGAGGATACTCTCATATATAAAAACTAATCATTGCAAGAGACCCTCTGGCACCATCTTCACCTCATGGGATCTCAGCCCCCAGGGATTTGCTGTTGTTTTGTGTGGCCTCAGAAACACACAAAATCCATCATCAGATTTAACTCTAAGTCTAAATGACAGCAAAATTATGCCCAAAAGTTCAAGGCTGGAAACATAAGGGGCCACTAATATTTTCTGTAAATATTTTACTCTGTCTGGACTACAATCCATAGAGTTCAGCTGCTTTTTTTTTTTTTTTTTCTGGGTACTTGATTAAAACTTTGGAAATAAATGCAATTTTATTTTTATTTTATCTCTGAAATATGATTATAAATGACCTTTGATAAAAAGTTAACAGAGAATATGTCAGGAAGCAGCTCAGAAGGAAAAGATTAAAAGCAGGCAGTCTAGAGAGGTGTTTAATTTCAATTTTCTTTGTGGTATAAGAAATCTGTAGATTTTAAAGCCATCGTGCCATAGTTACTTTTATCAGCCGGGCTCTTTTGTTTTGTTCTGCCACCTAATTCTTTTGATGACAATGAGTCCACAGTTTTCCAATGACTGATTTCGATTTGCATGTTATTGTCAGCCTTTTATATTTTATCATATCTCCACTTTGGTTTTTATGCAGATCCTCACATCAGAAGGCAAGGGCAGGCCGAGCTAAACAGCTGGCTGGATTTGCATGAAAATGGACTGCCCTTTTTCATTTGTTTGTTCTTGGGAAATTACAGTAGGTGAGTATCTGACTCAAATTTCCCAAACAAATAAAGATAAAACTTCACAGATATTAAACTGTGGAGCATTAAACTGTATCATTTTACATATAAAAAGAAAAGGATTAAATAGAATTAGTCTGTTGAGCTGACTGAGGAGAAACAATGTGAGTGACGGGCTGAAAACTAAAGATACAAAAGAACTGTGGTGTCTTCAAGAGATTTTTCTTTCCAAATATTTTCCTTTGCTGTGTTTAAAGGATAAACACTAATAGAAATATTTCCCTTATGAATTGAAGATATTTTTTGCAAAGGAAAAGGAAACCACGATCTGTTATAAGCCATTATATATTTGATAGTATTCCTGTTTTTATACATTTATTTTCTGCACAGAGCAGTTACAGCAGCCCCTTAGCAATGGATATTCTTTACAACTCGGGCTGGCCTTGTAAAGCAGCCAAGGTCTAAACGTGACCAGGGGCAGGTGACATTTAGAAACCCACATTGTTCTCAAGAGGCCAAATCTGCAGGGTGAGGGAAGATCTTTTCTTAGAATGGCTGCTAGGGGTGGAAAAAATGAACAAGCTTTGGGGCACAGGAGAATTTGAGAGTTGACAGAGAGGGGCATTATACATTTGAAGAGTAAGGTATCAAAATAACACATGGCACAACTTGGAGTTGTCAACAGACTTATAAATTATTTAGAGCGCGTGTGTCCTTGTGTGCCTGGGAGCTTGTCCCTCTCCTTCCAGCCAGGCTGCTCCAGCTTATAAAAGTCATAAAACTCCCTGAAAACCTCACCTCTCTGCCCTTAGACCATCACAGAAAGGACAGAAAGACTGTAACTTACATTAAATAAAGGTTTGGAAAGAGCTGATTTAATTATTTTATGCCTAGACTTTCAACTTAGGTAGGAGTTTGGATTACCAGTGGTGTTTTACACTTCCTAGAGCAAAATATCTGGGGCCAAGAGCTGCCAGCTCAGAATTTCAGGAAAAAGTGATGGCTGGTAGTGCTGCATGATAGACTAAAAGTTCCTCCTTTCCTCTGAAATGGTTGGAATTGGATATGTAGAGTTAGAGCCACACAGTGCTGGGAGAGAAGCAGCAGCCCCAGGGAGCAGCAGAGAGCCAGGTAACATCCAGGGCAAAATTTGCAGGGTAAAATACATCATGATGTCTATCTAATTAATTAATTGATTATTCAGATTTCTTTCCTGTGAGAAAATCTGGAGAGCGGTTTAAATACTTTTTCTTCTGAATGCAGCAAAATAATGACCAACTCCCATTATACAGTAAAACTTTTCAGTGAAAAGGATCCTAAAGAGTTCCTAAGGCTGGGGACATCCCTGGGCTTGGCTTTGTGGTGGAACCTCAGCATCCACAGCAGGAGATAACCAGTCCCAGGTGAGGGCAGAAGGTCCTAATCCACCCCTGGGAAGCTGAAATAGTTGTTTGTAGCAGATGATACAATTGTGAGTGGTTGAAAGGAGACCTAGACCTGCCAGGGTAAAGATGGGTGTTCCTTCAGATGGGCAGGAGCTTTCCTGCTGCTGGGAACTCGGAACTTCTGCTGGTTCTGCCATTGTGCCTGGAGGCCAGACCTTGCCCTGACTACTGCTGCTTTCAGCTATTTAAAAAACTCAACAAATCTTGGTTTGTTTTAGGAAATTCACATAAGGAATTGCTCCTGCTTTGCTTATCTCCCAGCAGAGATTCGAGGTTGAATTTCCCATGAGCTCACTGGACATATCTCTGATCTACAATCCAAGACTCTGAAGGTGAGAAAATTCTGAGGTTTTGCTTTGAAAGCAGCAATGGGTCATGGTCTGGCACTGGAGAAAGGAACTTCTTGGATAAAATGGGTAATTTTGCTGCAGTGTGTCCAGAGAAACATTGCTGGGAAGTGGCTGGAGCACCAGGAGGGGCTGAGGGAGCTGGGAAAGGGGCTCAGCCTGGAGAAAAGGAGGATCAGGAGGGCCCTTCTGGCTCTGCACAAGTCCCTGCCAGGAGGGGACAGCCGGGGGATCGGGCTCTGCTCCCAGGGAACAGGGACAGGAGAGGGAACGGCCTCAGGCTGTGCCAGGGGAGGCTCAGGTTGGATATGAGGGAAAACTCCCCAAAAAGTGTTGTCAAACCCTGGCACAGCTGCCCAGGGCAGTGGTGGAGTCCCCATTGCTGGGAGTGTTCAGGACCCACATGGAGCTCAGGGACACGGATCAGAGGTGGGTCTGGCTGTCCTGGTTAGGATCCCATGATCCTGAAGGGATTTCCAACCTTTGTGATTCCGTGGATTAACACTGGACTTGTTTCTTGGGCAAAGACCATCTGGGGTGAGTATTTACTGTCACTGCTCTTCCCAGGAGCAGGAAGGGCTGTCCTACAGCTGCCTTCAGCTCCATGTGTGGAGCTCCCCACAAAGCCTGCTAAAATCCTTCCCAATTAATTAATATAAATTATAAATATAAATTATGATGGACAATATATTTATTATATTATATTGTATTTATTATATTATCTATATTATTATAAATTTTAATTATAAATTTTAATTATAAATTAGAAATATAAATTGTAAATTCCTGCCTGTTGAAGTCACTGAACCTCCAGAAATTTTATGTTCAAAACCCAGAGACTCTGTGGAAACTTGTTACAACTCAGTATTTACAGAGTTGTCCTGGAAATGCAAATAATTTTTGGCTTATTATTTATTTCCCGTTGACTTCATTTTGTTGTGTTGTATTTCTGGACTTCTTCCTAGGAATTTTGTGTTTCCAAATATCGCAAATAGATGTCAAAAGTTGCAAAGGCATTTTTGAGACCTTTCCAAGGGTTTGCTGTTGTTCCAGTTGCAGCAACCATGGCCCTGGCGTCGCTGTGAATGCCTGGAATCACCAACATCCAGTCTGACAACTGCTCAAATTGCTCTGATGTTACAATACAATGTAAAAATAATGCAGGAAACAAGACATTTTGGCTTTGGAAGCTGACCTGGAAATGGATTTCTGGAGGAAGTGGAGTATTTGACTTGCTTTTCATTTTAATGAGAAGGAACAAACCGTCTCACATTTGGCCAAGTGGAACAATTTGATTTTGTTTTTAATTTTTTATTTATTTATTTTATTGGGTTTTAATCTGGGCCCATATGAGATTTCCTTCAGTGCTTGGGTGTGTTTGGATGAACTCTTCCTGCTTTTGCTGTTTTAATCAAACTGGGCTGGCATGGCAAAAATCAGTGACACTTGGAGAAGGAGCCAGCGCATCAAGGGACAGCTCTTGTTGTCAAGTTGTGGTTTTTATTTGGACCTCTTCAGTTTTGCAAACTGTTGGGGGATTCTGTTATGGCTCCAGTGTGATAAAGGAAATTATTTTGTGTTTTAAGGGTTACATCTTCGTCTGATATCAAACTGCTGCCGGAACTATGTGAATTTACACTTGGGGAGGGTCAAGTGCAATATGTGGATCTACATTTTGCAGAAAACATTATTCAGATTCCATTTGAAAAGCCTATTTTTACATTGAATTTGTAATGTAGCTTCCTGCATAAATCCCTGGCTATAATTAGCAATGTAGTACCACTGCCATACTTAGGAAATCTGGTGTAATTTGGGGAATCAGCTCTTTTTTCAGTACAAAACAAGCTAAAACTCTTTGTCCTGCCACCAGAACACCTGTGGCAAGGCCTGTGCATCCACAGCGCAGGATGATGGAACTTGGCTCAAGTCCCCATTCCTGTAGGACAACCCAAATTCAAGGTTTTTTCCCTTTTTCTGATGCTTTCTTGGTGCAATTAATGATCTCCCATGGCTCTGTTGACCTCAGGGGTCATGCCAGGACTCCTCTGAGCCTGACACCTTCAGATTGCCCATCTTTTCCAACCATCTTCTCCTCAAACAGCCAGAATCCAGTTGTTGGTTGGGCTTATGATGACTTCACCCTGCAGGGGACAAAGGGAATATTTGAAGTGTAGATTAATTTGCATTATTCTCAAATAAAAGTGTTGACCATTTGAGTTTGTTATGGCACGGTCCCTCCCAGTTTCCACCTGAATTATGGGCATACAAACGCGCATTTTTCCCCAAATAATGGGAAAACAAGGATCTTCACAACCCTGGGCCTCTCAGCAGTTGGATTAATTAGTTTGTGAGACAATGTTTTGTTTTTGAAGCCTCTCACGATGCTGAAGGGACGCTGAGAAAGTCTTCGCGTGATTCTTAAATTTCAATCGAGAAAAAACAAATGTGGCTCTTTTCTGTCAATATTTTCTGTCTCCGTGGGTTTTGTGTTAAACTCCTGTACAGAGGGACTGTGTGTTATTGATAACGTGGGACTGGACTTGGTGGATTTTAATGCCTTTTTTCATGTTTATATGGAACATTTTTGAAGCAGCAATTAAAATAATTAAGGAGGGTGAAGAAATCTTTAGCATGCAACAAAGATTTCTGCAAAATGTTAATTTCTGTCAAATAAGTGAATATATGCACAGATGCCTCCTGACAGAGGCTGTGATTTCTGAGTGCTTTGCATGCCAAATAACTTGTTTACCCCCTCAATGTTTGCCAAGTTTACTGTCAATTTACAAATAATTTCCATTTTGCTGTTTATTCTGCTGCCTTTTGATGGATATGTCTTCCAGACTTTTATCTTGCATGTAGACAAACTAATTAATATTTTCCCTTCAGGCAAATATTTTTTTCTTAGATCTAAATGTGGGTTAGATTCTTCTTCGTTTCCATATGCTTTGTTCTGTCAATCACTTCTCTTCTATGTTACTAAAAATGTACCTTTGTGGATGTCATTTCTCATGTTTTACAGATTTATTTCACCTCCATCTATATGGGAATGTGTGTATGGAGAGAGACATATTTGTTATATATGTGTTCATGTATGTTTAAAAGAAAGAGTGAAAATACTCGCTCTGTGTTAAGATTTGGATCCTAAGGCTGAATGAAAATGCATTTTTGTCTCGCCTGTTGCTGCCATTTCCCAGGCTTGACCTCACAGTTTGTGGTTCCTGCTGCCCATATGGCACAGGCAACACTGAGCACGTCTCTTCTGCAGGGTCAGCCCTGGTTCCTGCACGTCTTTTTGACCTGGCCCAGCCTTTCCAGCCATACCTAAATATTTGGGATATCCCATTTCCACCCTCCTGCAGCACAGACCACAGTGAGTGAGATGAGCAGGATGATGCAGGAGTGGTTCTTGAGCCAAAGGGATCCTGCAGGAGAGATTGTGGAATCAGTCATGGAATGGTTTGAGTTGGAAGGAACCTTGACAAAGGACCTTTAGAGGTCATCTGGTCCAATCCCCTGCCATGAGCAGGTCCAACCAGAGCAGCTTGCTCCCAGCTGTGTCAAACCTGACCTTGGATGTTCTCAGGGATGGAGCATCCACCACCTCTCCAGACAACCTGCACTGGTGTTTTACCACCCTTACTGTAAAAACTTCTTCCCCCAGGCTGCTCTGGCCAAGCTCTGCCAACCTTGGTGCCCAAAATTCTTCCTAAAACCCCAGCCCCAGAGACCCCCCTCCGGCAAGGGCCTTCATGAACATTTAGCTGTGTTTAAAGATCTCCGAGAGCTAAATATTGTCATATTCAAAGAACAAGATTTCCACGTACTCCCTGAAGGTTCCACAAAGCTTTGAGCCTGTATTGGAAGACACAGCGCTGGATTAAAAAAAAAATTGTTATCATAAAAGCCTGCATGTTACCCACGTTCTGCTGAGAAAAACACAGGTGGTAACCGAGAGCGCAGATATTGTGAACAGATTCTTGCAACTTACCAGTCGTAAAAATATCCCTGCAAAAAAACTACTCCCAACGACTCTGTTTACAGAATGCTTGGTATTTCCTATATCTGGAAATACTCTCGTTGGAGCTCCATATGTCGCAGCCAGTCTGACAAGCTTGCTTTTGAACTGTTTGCAGGTTGCAGTCTGTCTGGAGGGCTGGGTGCTGATGCCTTCAGGTTTTTAGGCCCCGCATTATGGGCATGATTATCTTGTTCACTTTGCAGGCATAGAAAAACGGAGCTGGGATTTAGCAGGATTTGAAGAAACTTCCTAATTATGCCAAGTAGAGAAGTGCCTGAGCGAAATCTCTGCCAGAACCCCAGGTTTTTTATTACCGGTTCTGTTTTAAGTGTATCTCTATAATTTTCTGTGTTTCTGCTTTTGTTTATATCATCGTAGTCAGCAGGACTGAGAGATTAAAAACTGAAATATATTATCTTCGCACATCCTCCAAACCTGTCGAGAAAGGAGGAGAAATTAAACAAGGACAAAAACTCGCAGTGAAGTGAAGCTGTTTCCTTTGAGCTGCCTTATTAACCAGTCAAGTACTTGACTGCCACTGTCAGCGAGATTTCTTTAGAGAAAGAGTGGCATTTTGAAAAATACAAATTCACCGCCTGCACAAGTTAATGAGGCCCTTCAGCAATGTTCATTGATAGTGTAAATTCATCATAATACAGTGCTACAAACCATAAATGGGATCTGCATACAGGAAATCAGCCACTATTAGAAATTTGCCAGACACAGAAAGAAAAAGAAGCCATTGATAAGCAGAAAACTCATCTGAGCCACTCGGTGCTGATGGTGTGCAGCACATCAGCAATGCCAGAGAGCACCACGATGAGAACTTATTAAGGTGAATTGAGGTGGCTCATCAAGTAGATTTTGCTCCCCTTTGTTCGTGTTTTATGGGCTCTCAGCTGCCTCCCTTCCACTCTCCAGTGCTGGGTGAGAGAAAGTTTGCTGTGTAAGGACTATTCTTGACATAAAGGGACAAATGTCTCCAAGCATGGCCCTTTTCTGCACACTCACAGATGTGCTTATGCTTTTAATTGATTTTCACTCGCATTTGCAAGCGAGAGTTCTGCAGACACCAAGTTATCTTCAGGGCTTCACAGGACACCAGGAGTGGACAGTAACAAAAATTGGCGACAACCCAGGAATAATATTCCAAGGTGACTTCCTGATCTTTGAAATAATTATTGAGCAGTGCTATTTTGCTGCCCATATCAATCAGTAAATCTCTCTACATGCAATACATTCATTATTCCTACCCTCGGTGAATAGTGTCAGTTTAAAAATCTCAGGGACCATTAGGTCAATATTTTAGTGTGATTTGTCTGTTGGCCATTTTCCATCTTCCTGCTCAGGAAGTGAATAGAAAATTAATACCTTGCATCATGATCATAAAACAGGTGGCTTCTTGAAGAGAAGAGGTGACCAAACTTCTTAAAATCTTGAAGATCATCGCCTCAGACAGGCAGGAGGCTGTCAAATTAGATGAATGGACTTGAAGAAATAAAGCAGACTGGTACGAAAAAGCTTTGAAGCATCTGTATCCATCCCCTGTGGCTTTTATTCCGAATATAAGGAGATCTGAGGAAAGATTGCATCAGGTTAGATGTTGAGAAGAGGAAAAAGAGAATTGTTCCCCCAGGTCCCTACTGGTCCTGACTCCCCATTTTTGGTGGACTTGAACACTGCAGAACCACAGATAACTGAGGGCTAACAATCCTCTTCCATCAGCAGAGGAACCTGAGGAGATGCAAATTCTGCTTTCCCTCTCCCCGCAGCATCTCTGGTTTCACACGTGAGGACAACGTCAAAGCCGTGATCTCTGGTCTCCTCTCCCAGGGGAGCTGCTCTCAGCTGTCACCTGTGGGCTCCCCCAGGGGATAGTTCAGAACTCATTTCCATCCATGGAAACCACGGAGCACAAGTGTCCTTCTCCCCAGGTCACCTGTTTGACTGGGCTGGCGTGTTTGTGCCACCAGCTGCACGAGCTGTCGGGCAGAGCAGCAGAAGCCAAAGCAAACGTGTCGTTCTTTTGTAAACAGGAATAATTATGCTGACTGGAAGATAAGTAGGAATAACTGAGCAGGAAGTGCAGATGTTGGTGCTTTCTCTTCCCTCTGTCTTTCAAACTCCATTGGTAGCTCCGCTGCCCTGCCCCTGTCCCCTTTCCTGTGAAAAATTCCTGTGGGCACTTTGGTGAGCCCCTCTGTGTCTGTTTTCTGTGCCTCTTATATTTCTGTGCCTCATCTGTCTTCCCCATGCTGCAAACTGTTCAAAGCTGACAGGCTGGAGAGACACTTAATGGTCCTCTCCAGCATCCTCCTCCTCTTGTGTTCCTCCTGCCTCTTCCCTGTTCCCACCACTCCTCTTTCCTTTCCTCATCACCCCATCAAACTTTCCCCCTGGCCTTGGTAGCTCCACTCTTCTGAGCCAGATTTTCTTCTCAGCTCCTGCCAAAGTCCACAGGACAATCCCCAAAGGGAGCTTGGTGTCTGAAAGGGTGGGTTTCAAATAAATCTGGAGTGGAGGTGGCTCTGTTGGCTGTGGGAGATGAAAGGGAGCGAGATGTGTTCGTTCCCTTTGCTGGCTGCCCCAATCCCCTGCTGATAATTATGAACAATGGATGGAAATGTGCTTGGGATATATCATAAGAAGAAATCATATGGAAATATTAGGCAGCCTATTATTGTAAGGCTCTTGTAAATACTGTTTCATAAGAAGAACCTATCTAAGATGATGTAAAACTTAATATTCCTATTAACAAGATGTACTGTACTATTTCCAATTCATATCAGTGAAAATGCATTTTAAATTACAAAGTACTCGTATTTTATCTGAGCCAATGTTCTGATTCATATGTCTCCTCTTTAATCCTATTCTCATTCAAAGTTTCACAATTCACATCTTTTTTCCCATATTCTGTAATACTTTCTGTGTTTTCAAAATGTAATCAAAGCTTGTTAGCTTCTACCCAACCATGTTTGGCTGAATGGGAATATTAATAATACCAGCTATTGATGTCTTTATGTTAAAATTTGATTTATTGAGCAAGTGGCACATAATCTGTGGGGAAAATACCTAGAGATAACACCTTGAGATGATTAATTGTGTTTACAGTGCATTTCTGTAATAATTGTTTACAAGGAAATTTATGCATGAATTGCTGCCCCAGTTCAAAAGAATAACTCATCAGATTGTCAAGCTCTCTGCTCTTGAGTATTCCAGCTAATTGCTATCTTTGCTAGTTGAGCATCATAAATCCTTCTTCCACAGAGCTGAGAGCATGATTTTGGGATCCTGCTTTTGCATGCAACCTTTTCATCCCTGGGAACATCAGTTTCCTCCTGCAGGAAAAGAAAAAAATCTGTAAGGGGCTGATATCGACAGAAGATTGTGACAAGCTACCCGGTGGCATCGGGTCTAACTTCTGAGAGGAGCTTAGGCAATTACGTCTTAAAATCTGTGTTGGGTGAATTTTCCAGGAATGTTACTGATAGTGAATAACACATGAGGATGCAGACTCTGTCTTCGAAATTTAAAAACATTAAATTCCCCATTCTGCTGCTCCCTACTCTTGTATTTCCTTCTCCTCCACGAGTGCTGCAGGGTAGAGATGGCAGGATGGGTTGGGGAATGGTTCCTTTGCAGCCATCTGTGCATATTACTGATCTAATAACAACTGCACAATTCTCCCTTTTGGAATTAAATCCATCCTTAGAAATTCACAGACATAAACATACTTTTCTTCTGCACAGCTTCATGCATTTTGAGTTTGCTTTTTTTTTTGTTCTATTTCCAATTTTGCAGTTTAATTATTTCATAACTAACTCTCCTGTAGTTGCAGGACTGTTATCCAAGCAATATGTTGCCAGGAAGTAGTTGATAATGTTTAATAATTCCTGATTACATTCCTGTTCCAGTCCATGATCATGATTATACAAATGTTTCTGGTGCTGTTTTTCAGTACAAATCCTCCTTTTCAGTTTCTTTCCACTCCTTGTTGACAGTGTGTTGGTCAGAATACAAGAGAAACCGACCTATTTGCTGGTTTAATTAAAGATGTCAGTGAAATCCTTAAGGTTTGCCTGGGAAGGAGCAGATTTACTTGCTGCTTTTATGCACACTGTGGGATTTAAACATTTTGAGAATTGCTTTGGTGATTTTTCCCAGGAGATAAAGGAATGGATTAAGTGAAGTAGTTTCTGACTATAATTGGTCTGGTTTAAACACTTAAAAATAACTTTAAGAAATAAGAAAACACAAAACAGGTTTTCAAGTAGGGATTTAACTTTTTCTTTCCCTCCCCCTTTCCCCCCAAGCTATGTTTTTATTCCAGCTTTGGTGTCTCATTGTGAACTATCAAAGTGGGCTGGACCAGAGGTGGGATATCTGTTCTTGGAACAGCAGCCCAGGCAGAGGACAGATGTCTGGAGCAGAAGAAACAAAAGGCCTAAATCTGAAGGAACAGCAGGAGGAGAGAAAAAGGAGATGAGAGGGGGGAAGAAGAAAAAAAAACTCAGAGGCTTTCAGCCTTTGGATCAGTTATTTGCTCTTTGCAAACAAAGTGGGCTGGGAGTGCTTTAAACTTGCCGAGGGTTTGCCGGCAAAGCAGCTCCATCAAAGGCTCCCACCTGTTGCTCAGGTGTTCCTGGCACTGCTGCTGTTCCTCTGGATCCAGCCAGGGATACACCTGGGGCACCACGGAAAAGCTGTTCTGTCTCCTTTTCCAGTCAAACACCTGGGTTCTCCTCTCTGCCTCGCTTTGTCTCAGGCAGGTGAGCAGCCAACAGCAAGGAATCGCTGCCAAATTATTCCTGTCGTGGTCGCTTGGAGAGGCAGAGGTGGAGCTGGCATAAATCAAAATATTCACATGGCTAAACCAAGCTTAACTCTGTCCCCTGTAATGCCATCAGCTCCTGCACTACCAGCTGCACCGGATGAAGGCAATAAAACGCCCTGCTGAGCAATCAGAAAATATCAATTTAACACCTAAACTTATGCTTGTGGTCCAGAGAAATGAGGATGACTGTAGTAAAATAGTTCCTCTCAAAACTCAGTGATATGGGAATTCTTGAGAGGAGAGTAAAAAAAGCCACCCAAGGCTTTACAAGCAGGTTTTGATCCAAAGTAGACGCAATAACACAACACATGAAGCAGATTCTGTAGGAAATATTAGACTAATCTTACAAAATATTCCAACCATGCCTATCAAGGAACATTAATAACAGTGTTATTGACAGAGTATTCATTTAAAGTCATTCTGTTGGATACAATTAACATTTAGATGAGAGACAGTTATAGGTACTCGGATGATATATATGAAAGAAACAATGACTCATCCCTCCAGCAGCATCGCTACCAAACCTCACAGCAGGGAAACTGCATTTCTTCCAGCTTCAAAAAAGCTTCCGTGGACCTTCCTGAAGAAATCAGCTTGTTCCTCTCAGAGGGACTGCTCTGTCCTGTTTCCTTACTCAAAGAGGAGATTTCTGTGGAGTTTGCCAAGGGCTGGATGGATGTACCCAGGGCAAGAGGAGGTGGTGCAGGGGAAAGGGCTGGGATGGACAGCTCGGCTCTGGAGGACTCTGCTGTGCTCTTCTTAAAGCTGTTTGTGTAATTATGTTAATTGTTACACAGGAACATCAGCACCTGATGAACCTCTGTGCAGCCAGGGTGAGGGCAGTGATGTAAAAATCGAGAATACACCATAAATCCTCTCTTGCCAGCACTCCCCAGTGCCAAACCAGACTGTTCAGACCTGGATGGAACACGGACAGGATGCTGGAAGGACACATTCCAGCAATGGTTTCCTGAGATTCACCATGTCTCCAATCAAATAATGGGGCTTGGATTGGTCTCACCTGCTTTTAGTTCTTTCAGTTTTTGTCTGGGCCTGCTCTTGACTGAGAGCAGCTTGGCCTGGGAGCCCTGGACAGCTTCAGGTCCCTTATTTTTGGAAGGCTGAAGTGTTTAAATGCAACATAAAAGCACCAGTGGCAGCCACCAGCCTTTGTATTTGTGAGATGCCACTTTCTTGTCCACATCTGTACCTGCCTGGAGGTCTCTCCACCCAGCTGGGTTTTGTGCAGCTTTGGAAGATGCTTGGTCAGCCAGAAATATGAACACAATCAACCAAAATTCAGAAAATCTGGAATTTTAACAGAAATTTCCGCCATAGACCCTCTCTGCACCAGCACTCACCGTGTTGGTAAGTAAGAATATCATAATTTGGTTTAGAGAAAATGGTACAATAATAATTAATTGGAAAAAAATTGCTTTATATCTCAAACAAAAATTTTAGATGACATGTTGCCACAATAAGAAGACTTGCAAGTCTGGAAATGGAGTTATCTCCAACCCTGCTGCCTTAAATCTGCTCCATAATAGCCTGGTAGTAGTTTATTTATATTAATTCCGTACTGTATATTTTGCATTTTTGTGGAAATGCCTAGAGCATGCATATTAAGCAGTTAAGAAAATTGATCTGCTTGAGCAGTGATAACATTTGCAGAATGAAATCCTCACAATTAGAGAGACGTTTGAAGAAACCATGTTAAAAGGTGCTGAAATGTTCTTGAAGAAATGCCACATGTTGCTGCGGGCAGTAATGAAACATTTCCATATAAAGTACTACATAAACACATAGAAAATGTAGACATATGTTAGCAGATTATGGGGTGTGAGAGTGATAGAGTAGTGATGATTATTTGCAAGTGTTAATGTTACCAAAGCTGAAGGTTATCTCCTGGTCCTGGACCCTATATGTAAATAATTATAGCTGGAAATATGCATCTTCAAAGCCATCAAACATAATATACATCCAGCACTCCTGAAATACTGTAGGGTTTATTGATCTGCAGCGTTAGGACAGTAAATTTTAGTAGATTTATGCTCAGATTTCGGTGAACATATGGCTTAAGACATGCAAGTTTGGAATAAAGTTATTCATATTACGCACACTTGCACATGGTTCAGGATTTGCAAGTCAGGGAGTGATCAATATGCAAAAGGTGAAGTCAAATATACATTACCCACACAGAGGGAATTTTCTATGCATAGCACAGAGCTCTTTTATCAGCAAGCCAGAGAAATTGGATCTCTTCATCCATCTATCAAATGTTTCCCGTGAAAATGTCCATTTATTATGTAAATAGCTCTGTTCTAAATATCTGTTTTTGTGAGGGTAACCTACATATTTCTACAGCATGCTGCAGACAAAATAGCACCTCAAAAAAAAGAAAAAAAAATGAAATATAACAATTTAAGATCCAGCAGTAACTTCAGTTTGGGAATATGGTCTTAGTGGACCTTTGTTTGGGGTTTTCTTCCAAGCCTGTCCCAAACCCTTGAAAACCTCATTTTTTCACTGGTGACTTTTATATTTCTCCTTATATGAAAAACCTGTGCATTGCTCCTGCTCCAGGACCTAAAAGCACAACTGTGAAATCAGGTAAGTTGGTTAAAGATTTCCACTGAGATTCTTGCTGTTGTTTTCCTAATGAGAATTTTCTCACATCCTTTTCTGGGTTTTTTTTCCCAAAATGTTTGCTTGAATTAGAAAACAATCTCTGTACTCCAAAGTGGCAAATCACTTGAGACTCGTTTCTGACTAGTGCTGAGAAATCCCTCTTTGCATATCTTTAAAGATGTTGCTCCAAGAAAAACAGGAATTTGTAACTCTGAAACCTTCATCAGCCTTGTAACTTTGAAATAAATAGTTCTTGAAAGAATTCAGTATTTTCCAGGCCTTCAGTTGTGTGCACTGAAGCTGTGGAAATTCAATCAAAATACACTTTATGATTTTTGTCTATTTAATAGAGGTTGTTTTTCCTTCATCACAGAATTACATCACAATTTTCCACTGCAGAAAGACCAGAAAGAGAAAAATCAGATAAATTAAGAAAACCATTCTATTATAAAAATCCTTATATAATTTCTGGGTGCCTTTATCTATATACATATATATGGAGATATATATATATATATATATAGAGATATATATATATATATAGATATATATATATATATATATATATATATATATATATATTTCTTTACTAAATGCTATGACTGGAGTTAAATATTGGTCAAAACCAGCCCCCAGTCATTTCCTTTGGTTCTGGGTCAGACCTCCTCTAGCACAAACACAAAAAGATATTTAGGTCTATGCAGGGTAGATTATTTATAAATTATAAAAGGCATTATAGTATTAATTTGCATTTCATACCTTGGTGCATTTTTTTTTCCATCCAAGGAGTCTCCATGATTTTTTAACATTAATATACTGTATTTATACTGTATTTACAGTGTGTTGTGTTGAAGGCACAGCTGCAGAGTCCAGTCTCTGTCCATGGCTGGGGAGGATGGATCTGATGTTGGCAACACTGATGGAAATTCCAAAGGGAGAGTTGAAGGGACACTGAAGGAACATGAAGGGGTGCAAAGAGGGTCTGCAAAGAGAATAATCCAGCCCATCTCACTCTTCTCCAGGTCCACTTCCCATGAGGGATGGGGAGGAAGGGCTGGCATGGACAGAACCCCAGTGCCCTTTTCCCCCACAGCAGTGAGAGCAATGTCAGGTCCCCACTGAGGTAAAGGGAAAAGGGTATTTCTTCTATTTCATACATAATTTGCTGATTAATGATGATAGCACATCAAGAGTTAGTTAATTTGTTAACATTTAAATAACTTAATTTAAGGATTTACTAAATTTAATGACTAGAAGCCCTTTTGAAAGGGGATGTATTAAAATTTGGAAACAAAAGATGACACCAGTATATTTTCCACCTATCCTTGTTTTCAGAAACCCATCCATCTCCTTTGCAGAAAGGAGTTAACTTTCAGGATAAGTCTTTTCTTCTTCATTAGCTCTTTATTAGCATTGGGATAATCAGGTCAGGCAGAATAAAAACCCATCAGAACCATCAGCTAAAAATCAGAGGAAGCCATTTCTCCTTTTGAAAGTTACATTTCCTTTCTCTTCTGTCTTTTTTTCTTAATAATTTCTGTTCCTCCTGTTGTCATACAGGAACAGATGTGAATGAATTCCCCAAAGAAAATTTGTTCTTACAGCATTCTGGTTCAATTTCTTTGTCCGTGCCCATCCCCAAAGACAGTAAACAGATAATATTTATAGGGCGATTTTACGACCTGCTTACTTCAGATCCTTTTTTGTATTTATAAAAAATGCAGAGAAACCAAACAAAGTGACAAAGCAGCAGCTAGAGGTGCCTTTTTCATTCTGGGCATTCAGGAAATATTGCTCTGCTAGTATGAGAAAAAAAAAAGTCAAATTGAAAAATATTTTAATAGATCATTAAAATATTAAAAATCATTTTGGTAACAGCCTAGTGGGGTAGATAATATTGGTAGTTCTTGTAAAAGCTGTTTCAATGAATGTTTCTAATAACATATATAAACCATATAATGTCAGCATGCCTTTTCCATATTCCCATAGTGATCCATGCTCTGCAGTGGTTTAAAATGCTGATTTGGAGCCTATGGATTTGGATTTTTGTGGGTGAAAAGATCCTTGGCTGGATCCCTGAGGGTTGTAGCTCTAGATACCACTTTGGGGCTGCATGAACACCTTCATGCTTGAAAGTCCATGATATTTATTTTTGTTAGGGTATATGTGCACCTACCTAAAGGATTTGCTGCATTTTTTTGGTAGAAAATAAACAATCAATAAACTGATGGAGTTTAGGTCCAGCTGGGCCTAACTTTAGTCTCAGACTTAGGCCGTGGTTTATGTCTGATGGAAGTGTGTTTACAAATTTATAAATGAGTACTGAGTAATAATTCAGCAGGTCTCAGTCAGGATGTGACTCACTGATCCCCAGTGAAGGTGTGCTGTGGGGAAAGGGTCTCTCTTCCTTGGGCAGGGAAGATTGTCTTCACCTCAAGCAAGGAATCTCAAACCTTGGGAAACCCCACTCAAGGGAAGAGTCACTGATGGGCAGCTCAGTTGTAATTTAAGGAGAACTCAAACTGGACTCGTCCAAAGTTGGTAAAAGGTTTCCTCTGCTTTGAGGGGCGGCCGTGAATCCCAGCTCCAGGGTTTATTCAGGCTGGAATATTTATGGAATAAAGTGGTTTTGTCTCAAATTGCATATGTGGGAAAGGAATGATGAACCTCCTTGTACTCACAGCTTTGTTCCATGAGGAAAGAGAGCTGGAAAAGCCACCTGCCATCCCTGTATCAATGGTTCATGTTCCATGCTTCTGTGTTCTGATGTTCCAATTACCTTGGGTCACTGCTCCTTTGGGGGTTTTCTTCAAGAGTTCTTCAAGCTTTTCTCCTTTGGATAAAGGGCCCTTGGAAAAGACCCTTGAGTCTTCTTCTCTTTTGGAGGCTGCACCAAAATCCTGCTGCTGTTGTTGAGGGGTCGAATGTCACCTACCTCAACAGCCAAAATCAGAGCATGGTACCAGGAGCACTCTAAAAGCACTTTGGGGGGAAAAAAAAAATCCATCAGTGCTTATTCTTCTTCTAGAAAGTCCAGTTTGGTCCTTTACAATGTTCTTTGATATGCAGGAAGCACCTTGCTGTTTGACCAGCTGATGGAAGAGTTTCCATGCTCAGCCCTCAGTGGAACAGGAGACCTGATCCATCCAGCACATCCCTTTAAACCAAGCCTCTGCCATCTGTTTCAACCTCTAATTACAAATGCAAAATAACACAATTCGCAATTGCATCATAAAAAAGTAAAATATAAGTGATTTAAATGCATGTGTGTGTTCCTTATACAAGGCAACATTCATCTGTTATGTTTTACTGTCTTTTAGAAACAACTCCAGGGTGAAATCCCTCTTTGTGGAAGGAAGAAAAATTATTTCCTTGTAGGAAGACAGTTTTTGAAAGGTGTTTTTCCAGGTTATATTGCACTTTATATATTTGTCTCTTTAAAAATTCTTCAGCTGAGATGGCAGCATTGATGAGATGGGTGGTTTGCCCAGATCAGTCTGTTATCTTCCAACACACAGCTTGGGGAATCCTTTGGCTGACCAGGTTCTCTCCTGGACTCCCAAATCATCAGCCATGTGCTATTTCTGCTTCCCTCCTTTTATAGATCTGTATTCATTTATGTCCTTGTGTTTACAAGGATATTTTTTTTAACCTAGAGATGGACAATTCCATCCAGTTCATCTCCTTCCTGAAGCAAGGGGTTGTTTTAAAAGCAACCTTTAGTTATCTCATCATGGAGCTCTTCTAGTTTTCCTGTGCTGGGAGATGACATCACCCATGTACCCAGTTAAACTCAGCTTTCTAAATAATTACATTAATTGTGGTTTTTTGATTTGTATTTACAGTATTTGTAAAATTCCATTATCACTAACATGTGCGTGCTTAACTTTTGATTTCCCTCAGAATTTTCATTTCCATTCACCAGCCACATTTCTCGGTCTGGAATGGACATCTTTGATTTCTCAATATCTTTTTGGCTCTGAGATGGCCCAAACCAAACCTCCCATGCTCTGTAGGCCTCCTACTTTTCCTCATCCAACCTTTAGCTTTAACCAGAGATGACATCTCATTCTGTGAGAAGAGCAAACTAAAACTTTCTTCCTGAGGAGAAATTATTCCCAGTGAGCAGCAACCGGGGAGCATCAGAGTGGCTTTCTGATCTCAAGTTTGCTGGTGAGCATTAAGTATTTTAAATGCAGAATTTTATGAACTTGTGAGCTCTAAAACATTTGGAGCCTCTCTGGAAAGCAGAATCTGAGGCCTGTGATGTGTCATGGTGCGGGCTTTGTAATGCACGTACTTGGAGCCTACACACGCCCTCAGTCCTGGGCTTTGTCCTCCCTTCCCCTCCTCTCCTCCCCAGACTCCTTAAAGTAAGGGTCCAATATATCAAGGGATTGAACTTCATGGGTTTCAAATGGAAGCTGAAGAATTTGTTTTCAATCTGATGTGAAAGGAACAATTAGCAAGGGTGCACCCCCTTCTCATCAATGGGAGACTTTTCAATTTCCTTGAAAGGCTTTGGACCAGGATCTAAAAGAGCAAAGACTTATTCCTAACAAAGATGCCTGAATAGGGATGGAAAACTGTTAATCAGACACTCCTGGCACGCTGGATGGTAAAACAAAACCATCAGCACACGTCCTGCCTTCCCTCCAGCCTTGCAATGGGCAGAGGGATGATTTTACTGCTCAGGAACCCTGGGGGATAACTGCTGGTTGTTGGGATTCTCACTGCCCACTTGTAGTGCCTGTCAGAGGGTAACAAATGCAAGCTGCTTCTTCAGCCTGGTGGCAAACACCTGGCAGAGCCCTTGCTGTGGGAAGGGGGAGAGGAAAGAGCCTGTGGATGGGAGCAGGGGAAGGATGCAGGGAGCTCTGCTGGGCACAGCCAGGTGAGTGTGGGCTACTGGGCTCTGCTGCTGCTGCTTACCTGGGGTTTAGGAGGAGAGCAGAGCTGAGCTGAAGATGCTCCCACCATCCCTGCTCATCAGCTTGGTATTTTGTTTGTTAAGGCATGGAACTGAAAATACTGTAATTGTGGCTGTGATTTGAATTCTGATGAGGCAAGGAGGTAGCAAGAGGGGGATCAGAAGCTACTTTTTTGGGAATATTTTACTTTATTATGTTGCTATCTCTGCCAGTTTCCAATGTTAGACAACCTGGCTGTTCAGAAACATTTCGGAGTTGTCTGTTTCTCTTTTTATTTCCTTCCAGTTAGCTGTACTTTGATTTTCTTACCAAGCTGTTTGGTTGTTATGGCTCCATGGATTTTTTACCAAGCTTTGTAACTAAACATTGGGGGTTTTTTGTTATTTTGTCGGGTTTTTTTCCCTATATGTAATTTGCTTTTGAAGTTGCCAGGGAACAACTTTGTTCAGAAAAACAACAAATCCACCCATATTATGAACTAGTTTTATTTGGAGAAAATAGAGTTACAGATGCACCCTGATGAAGTTATTTGGCAACAAGAGATTTTGGGTCTATTCCCTTTGGACTGACACAATCCTGATGGAACAATTGCTAAAAGGAATTTATTTTAAAATAATGTGACCTGTGCTTAAAAGAAAATGGCCTCAGATACCCCATAAGTTGCTTTTTCCCAGGCTTGCTTATTGTTTTATTTAAAAGCTTGTTCAGAACAGACCCATTAACTGGTCACAGTCACTAATTGTGAGCTTGTCTTTTCTTTGGCTTAGAAAGGTTTTGGATTGAGGTCAAAAATAAAAGGATTGGAATAGGCAATTTTAAATTCCCAATTTTTCTCATTTTAATATCAGATTTGTTTGGCTTATTCACGTTATGTAGATGAAGCTGTGGTACCAGAGCCCAAAACCCTGGGAGTGTCCAAAATCCCAGGATCCAGTCCAGGACTTTCTCTTATGGGCTGAGGGAAGGACATTGGGGTTTGTTTTTCATAATTTCATTCCTTTTCTATTTCTCTGGTTGGCCTGAGCATGAGGTGCTGGTGATGCTGCTTTATTTTGTGCCATAGAAAATGTCACAATTTTCTAAAACATCATCAGTGTTTCCTTAGTTTTCACGCCACATTAATGCAAATACAGAGCAATAGTTGGTTTTAGCAAGTCCCCTTCCAGCTGGGTATTTTTTGGTTTTGGTTTTTTCCCTTGTACCTAAGTAGAACTCCAAAAACAGTTATTTTTTTTAAAGGTCTGGAGCCTGTGAGGAGCTTTATTGCCACTGCTGTTCCAGGGCTATAGACTTTCTTGGGAGGAAATACAACAAAATATTTGTCGGCATCTTTCCATTACAACCACCAGTCTTGAACCTCCAAAGTGTTGTGTGTCATAAATTAGGTTGTACTTTGGTTGTGTTTATCTGACTGTATTTATAGGAGCGTGGTTGGGTATCACAAGTGTCATTTTAATACACAATGAAGGTTAAAGAGTGGTACTTTACTAAGCAGGTCTCCATCCAAATTGGCTGCACAAGCCTGGATTGGGGTACATCCCATTATTTTTATTTCTGAGAAATATATAGAAAATAATTTTATTTTTCAGAAATCCATATAGCTTTGGACCAGCCAGCAAGTGAAATATTTTCTAGCATTACGTTTATTTTTTTTTTTCTCTAAAAGCACTATTTCTGTTGCTGCCTACCAGAATGTGAAAATAGGTTTCATTCAATTAATGAACTGGAAACAGGAAGACATTACATAGTAAATGAGGTTTACATATGATAATGTTGGATTTGTCATGTAAACGATTGCTTCCTTTCAGCTCCCTGAAAGGACTAAATTTTGCTTTTGTACAGATTGTACAATGCTAATAAAAAGAGAAGGCTCTATGGAAAGTATAACAATAAACTATATCTATAATTCTAATGTGCAGGAGAAAAAAAAGGACGATGATATTTTAATACACAAGTAGATCAGAGGTGGGAAGTGGTGTCAAAAACTAAAGGCTCAATCACAGCTTTGCAACAGACTCCATAGGCAGGGCAGTGTAACGGAGGGAAAGGCTCTAAGCTGAAGGAAGGGAGGATTTGATGGGATATTGGCAAGGAATTCTTCCCTGTGAGGGTGCTGAGGGCCTGGAACGTGTTCCCAGAGAAGCTGTGGCTGCCCCTGGATCCCTGGAAGTGTCCAAGGCCAGGTTGGATGGGGCTTGGAGCAAGCTGGGATTGTGGAAGGTGTCCCTGGTGGAATGGGATGGGCTTTATCATCCCTCCCGTCACAAACCATTCCGTGATTCTGTGTTTTCATGAGCCCTACTTCATCCCTCACCATTTTTGCTGATCCCAGCTGGACTTTGTTAAATTATTTCCAGTTTTTTTGCACCTTTTTTTGAAACGGTGAGCTCAGGACAGGGCACAACATCCCAGCTCAACGACGATGGGAGAATTATCACAGTGGTCTTGTGTTAACAAATCCCTGAAATTACCTTTTCTGGAGCAGTTTTAGTCCTTTGTTTGATATGGAGTTCGTAGGCCACTAGAAATTTGAATGTGTAATGGAGTTCCCTTACTGGCAATTTCCCATTTGCATCTGATTTCTCCTCTCTAA
Source organism: Parus major (assembly GCF_001522545.3). Taxonomy (NCBI): domain Eukaryota; kingdom Metazoa; phylum Chordata; class Aves; order Passeriformes; family Paridae; genus Parus; species Parus major. The sequence continues at coordinate 4,809,211 of NC_031772.1, forward strand.
GTGTAACATTTTACACTTGGCTTTATTGAATTTCATCTTAATTTCAGGCCATCACTCCAAACTGTTAATATCTTTTCAGATTTTGATCCAGACCTCCCAAGGGTTCCCACCATCCCAGCTCCTCAACATTGCAAATTTTATAAATGTAATCTCTTTTCCCTTTAACTGAGTCATTATGAAAATATTGAACAGAGCTGGAGCAAGGACAGATCCCTGAGGAATCTCACCTGAAACTTCCTCCCTCTTTGACAGTGAACCATTGATAGCTGCTCCTTGAAAGCAGTTTTTCAGCCAATTGTTCCCTCCACCTCATGGTAATTTTATGTAGTTCTAGAACATATTTTCTTAGTTTTATTATAAGAATGTCATGTGGAACAGTATCAGAAAGCTTACTAATAAGAAGATGTATCACATCAACTCTGTCTCCCTTATCCACAAGGCCAGTTATCCTGTCAAAATTAAATTGGAGGGCTCTGTGCAGGAGACTTCTTTTTAATCAAGCCATTTGAGTTATGACCCCTGCAATATTCGATAAATTTTTCAGGAATAACAAACATGCTGGGGTTTTTTTCTAGGCTACTGCTGTAAAGCAGTTTGCTTGTTTGTTGTTTTTTTTTTTTTAAATAATCTGATGATGTGAGATTAACAATAATGGTCTGAAAGCCAAAAGCCATTATCTGACTGTTATCAAAGACAAAAATTAGGGTGGGAGCAACAAGGCTTCCTCCATAATAGTGTTTTCTTCATTTCAAGCTGATCAGTAGGAAGTGGATTTAGAAGTGCTTTAAATCATTTCACATCATTTACTGGTAATCTAACCAGCATGAACTGCATGTACCCTAAGTGCTGATTTTTTAAAAAGCATAAGAGGAAGAGCAAAAGAACTTTTTATTCTAAGTCATTCCGTAATTTACACATTTTTGTATCAGCCCACTTACTAGTGCCATACATAAGTGTTTCCTCTGAACAGATTTAATTTTTAATTTTCCTGAATCAGTGTTAACCAGGAAAAAGGTAATTGTTGTCAAGAGTATTCAAACTGTCAGAATATCATTCAATCTAAAAGCTGTTAGAATCTGTGCAAAAGTAATTACTGAAACTCTATTCAACTGTAATAATAACCTGCCACTGATGACAGCAATTACTGGGGAAAGTGTAATAGAAATCAAAGGCGCATTTTTCTCTGACAAGTACATTTCTAACTAAGGTTTACATTGGTTGAATAGTGTTGACAATGATGATGTGCTGTATCACTCTTAATCACGGCTGGCATGATGTTACAGTTTGAGCTGCTCGTGCTAGAGGGGGACTAATTGCGTGTTTCAGCTGACACTGTCCGTGCTCTCTGTGCTTGGGAAGGGAGATGAGGCATGAGCGGAGTTTAAGTGTGGTTTCTCCCTGCCTGACTTGCACCCTTCCTGGCTGTAGGGTGTAAACAATGCTGGGTTTAACAGGAAGCTCGGATCAGGATGAACCAGTTTGGGTCAAGTTTTGGGTATGAGCAAAAGACAGAGGGATGGGAAGGAGCAGGGTGGAAGGAGTCAGCCCATTTCTGCCTCCTGGCTGGCAAAGGTCATGCAGAGTCCTTCCCCACGGATTTTATTTATCCCCCAAGGAGGTCCAGCTGTCTCAGGAGAAGGGGGTTTTTCAGTGCTTCAGGTTACCAAGAAGTCACTGAAGCAAAGAGTGGCTGTTATCATCAGATCTCAGTCTGCCCTTCACTCAGACAAAACCCACACCACAAGGTACCAGTAGGGATAATTTCCCTGGCTCTGGGGGAATTGTGTTAGGAGAAGATCTGGTCTGCCTTCATGCATTTTTTGGAGAGGGAGGAAACAAGGACATCCTTCTTGACAGCATTTATTACTCTGTTGATCTGTTTTGCCCAGTTTTCCAGCAATTGCTGAGAAGTTTCCTCCAGAACATTTCCCCATTGTAAGAACTCCTCAGGAACAGCTGTTTCACAATAATCCACCCAGAAATCTGATTCAAGTTCCCTTATTCAGTATCCCTGCAACACAACCCCAGTGTCTTGAGAACGAGCTCAGGAGAAACATCTCTTGGAAGCAATCTTGGGGAAGGCATCCAGAGTGCCACATGTGTTGGTCCTACCCAAGATTATTTCAAAAACACATTAAAGCATCACAGAAGTTCGTTTTAGCAATTTTTTGCTTCCTTTGTGTCCATCAGAATAACTTTAAAGATGGAACTTGTGCAGGAGACAATGTGGGGCAAAGCTACTGAGAGCAGTTTCAGGCACACCAATGTTCAGGTTTTCATGCAGGAAACTGGGTTCAATGGATTTTTATAGAGTGGAAGAAACAAGGACAATCGAGTGATGTTGTGCACTTAATCACATTTCTCTTGTCAGAGCTGCTGTGTTCTTCACACAATTCCACAGTCCATAAGCTCACAGTCACTACAAAAGCCAAAAGTCCTTGTTATTTCATGGCAAATCCAGAGATTTCCACCACGGAGACTCAGCAGGAAAATACTGTAGAATCTGAGTATGGAATAGAGAGACAGAGATTTAAACAGTCCTTCCATGGTCAAGAGACAGGTGAAATCCATTTAGGGTAATCCAAACTGTGTGCAGAACGTTTAACACTGCCAGAAGACTTTTTGGAATGAGTTTTAGGTAGTGCCACATCCCAGCAGAGTTCAGTTTCCCCAAGGTGTCTCTGAGCCTTTACAAACCCCTCACACACACTTTAATGTGTGAGTAGTCCCCATAGACTCCTTGGATGATCTTGTGGACTTAAACCCATGCCTGATTTTCCATGGAATAGGGGCCTTGCTTGGCTCCAGATAGGAGGCTGCCAGAGGAGTTCATTCCATCATTCTACTTATTGCTCTAATTGCCTGTTTATGTTTTCTGACAGCCAACACTACCCAATAATTTTTATAAACAGAAGCTCTTTCACAAAATCTACTAAATAAAAGTCACAGCTCTTGAAAACCAAACTGATTTTAAAGGAAAACTTGATGTTTCCCCTCTGATTTTCCTATTGATGTTTAACAGTTGCATCAGGCTGGGTCCCTGGTGCTCTGTTACCATGTGGCTCTCTTTTATTATAACACAACAATAATGCAATTCAGCTGCAAACGTGTGGTAAAACACTCCTGGATTTTGTGCACACCTTATTAATTATCCTAACTGCAAAATGATGGGGTCTTTGACAATCATTTCTATAAACTCTTTGGGTTTCTCACATGAGGGACTACCTGAATGGAGGTGGTGCTTGCCTGGTTTAGTGAGCAGCTGCGGGTGGGAGTTTGTGGAACCAGGGCTGGTTGTGAGCCTTGTGCTGCTGAGCTCTTCCCTCTCTAAGCCAGCACTTGATCCCTTTGTTGCAACAAAACATGAGAATAAAACCAAAACCACACCAGGGTCTCCTCCCTGCTCAGTTTTCTACCCAAGGAAGAACGACCTGAGCTAGATCTGAAGGAGGAGAGGGAAGAGCCTGTGCACGACCTGTGCTCAGCCTTGCTCTTCACAGGTCCTGTTTTATCTCTTGGAAGGTGCAAACACAGCAAGGTGCCCCAGGCACTGTGCCATGCTCAGGGTTTCCATAGGGTTCTTCCATAGGATGAAAGCACCCAGGCAAAGCAGTGCACCCACAGTTGTGGCTCTGGGGTGACACTGCTGGTGTGACCATCAGTCACCCTCCTTGTGGGATGACAGGAGTTGGAAAGTCTGATTCCTTACTGAGTTTGTGTGCTTGTGCCATTGGCACTTGCATGTCCAGGTGGAGAGGTCAGGCAGGAGTTTGTGTGGCTTGCAGGTGCAAATGTGTGAACTAAATGTAAACTGAATCATGATGGAGTTGTGGCCTCTCCCACAGCACCTGTGTAAATTTGCTTGGCAGTTTAGGGACATTATTGCTGATGGTTTTCCCTTTGCCCATTTGCCTTTCCAATGTTACCCTTTTAAGAATTCCCCATCACCAAGAGCTTGGAAATGATCAGTCAGGTGTCCCCTGACAAAAACAAAAAGCCAGTTACTTGTATTTTATGGCACATCCTTAAAGGTCCTCATTTTAAACCTTTTCCCTGAAATCCTGACAGCCACATATTTATTATTTTTTAAAAGAGAGCTGAGAGGAACGGAGATCATACAGATAACATAAAAAACCACCAGTACCTGGCTTAGAGGTGCACCATTACCATCTTCTCTAGGTGTGACCACCTCAAAGGGACATTTGTAGGGATGATGGTGTCCAGGGCAGGGATGAGACTCCAGGAGTGGCAGTAAGGACAACATCTGCCTGGAATATTTCTGCCTGCCTGCATAATCATGCACTGCTTTCTATTGTTCCAGGAGTTACTCAAGCATATAATAGAGTTTCAATGAGTTCAAACCTCCTGTTTTAGATGGTGTTTTAGTGAGTTGGTTTTTTTACCTCAGCATGGATTAGACTTTTCCCCCACCCCCAGAGCACAGAGTGTGAAGAAAATCCTGGATTTTAAATGCTGACTGTGCATCTGTATCATGAATTTTAAATTGTAGGAAATAAAAATATTACCTACAATGCACCTTTGATATCTGCTAAATGCCCTCTGTCTGTGGTCAGGAATAACCCTGGGTCTCAAACACCTCTTGCCATGCCCAGATCCTGCATCCACAGGTGGAATTCCAGCCTGGTGCAAAGGAACTTGTGAGCAGAACCAGGGATTTATCCAGGGAATGGCAATGCCAGATAGGTTTTGTACCCTGGAGTGTTACCTGGGAATTTGGTTGCAGATTAATAATGATGCTTGAAGGAATCTATTCAGTTTTGCTGGGATCACATGAATAGTCATGGGCAGAGATGCTGGATCTGAAGGTTTCTGTCTCCTGAGCTCTGTGCCATGTACTCTGAGTCAGGTGCAATGCAGAAATTTCAGAAATTCAACGTTCAGGAAAAAAAACTCAGAAAAATAAATTCTATCTCTACTGATGAGGAAAAAAAAATTTAAAATAATACAATGACTGTATTTTGGACCTTTGTTGCAGCAAGTATTTTTATTTAAGTACACAAACAATTGATTCATGTGGGGCAGGAATGGGAACACGGTTTGTGTGCCAGCTGAGGGGAAATCCAGTGGGATGAGCTGATGGTATCCCCTCTCTGCCAGCCTGCTGGTCCAGGGCTGTGTGCTCACACTCTTAATTCCTCTCAGCCAGGTTGGTTTAAACTGTTTGAATTGCTGGTCCCAGCTACCCCAGCTGATTATTTTTATTATTATTATTTTTTCCTGCCTGGAGAGAATTAAAGTGCTCATTTGAACTGCTTTGCCAACAGATCTGTTCAAAACCTGCGGCAAGCGGCTTTTAATGAGCAGCTGGGGGAGCGACTTCTTCCCGGCACAGGCTGCTCCTGAAGAGCCTATCCATGCATATCCTTAAGACATTTGAAGAGACTGAGCATTTTTTTTTCCATCTTTAAATCACAGGGAAAGTGACTTCAGGTGTTGCAGTGCTTGAATTCACTGGGTTCCTTCTGCCTTGGTGGTGCCCACGCCCATCATTAGAGCATCCTTTAATGATCAAGGCTGGACCGCTCAGATGAGGGAGGGTTTGGATCCCTTTGGGAAGCCAGCAGGACAGAGCTGAACACATCAGTCCTGCTGCTTAATTAGATCCCAAAATCTCCAAGTAAAAATCAAGTGATGCTTTAACCAATTCTTGCATAATTGCTGTCTTGGTTAATTTTTTTATTTTTTTTTTTTCTGGAGGATTTTCATCCTGGATTTAGGAGATTAAATCAGTTGTGCACTTATTATAAATGTGTAAATAACCTTATCTCTGCACAGCAATAATTTAAATCATAGGAACACCTTTGGAAGTGAGGTGAATGTTTAAAGGTTTGCTCAACAAGGATCTAACATTAAACGGGTATTTTTAAGTCTTAAAATGTAATTTAAGTAGATGGGTGTTCCCCCTAATGACTGTGATAAGATCAGTGAGGGAAGGCAGTGGCAAAGTGTGTCAGATGCAGTGGTGGCTCTGGAGAGCGCAGGGATGGATTAGAAATTTCCCATCTCTCTTATTTTCCTTTTTCATGCACATAAAAAGGGAATCTCATTCTTTTCCTCAGGTGAGTAAATGAAAGGGCTGCTCTCCAAACAGCTGCACACAAATGTTCAGCTTCTTTCTGGGCATTTGGTCACTAAAAGAAAAAACTTGTCTGGTGGGCAGATGTTTGAGAGACTTTTCTAAGCTTTCTCAGAGGGGAAAAAGTTTAAAAATGAGAATAAGCTTGCTAAGGGCTATAGGATGCATGGTGGTTTATTAGCCATTGTTCTGGTGTATGAGCCAACATTCTGCCTTAATCCACGCAGAGCAGCAAGTTCCTGTGCCTTAGGAATCACAGACCTGGGCTGTTTGTCTTGTTCTCTCTGGTGGACAGCATCCCATTACTGCCACACTCCTTGGTTATGTTTAATGTGAGGTGGATACAAGTACTTACCAAAAAAATAAAAATAAAAAAAATAGTCACTTCAGTGCTTCTCTCTGCATTTTTATTCCTGAATATTAAGTCCCAATTTTTATAGCCTTAGCTCGATCTGGGGCTTCATAAAACACCATAAATTGGAGCTCAGCTTTACAGGCAAGCAAGATGATTTGATAAGCATGGGATTGTCCCTACTACATCAAATCATGTTTCCTCTCTGAGTATCCCAAAGCCCTCAGTTATGACTCTGGCTCAGTAGCCAGCCAGGAGATAGAAGAAGCCCTTTGCAATTAACTCTTTGCATCTTGAGTTGTTTTGTTGGTTTTTTTTTTCTTTTTCCAAGGGGGGAGAATGAGAGAAGTTCTTTAACCAGGTATTTTCTTCCAATTTTACCTCGTAGCAGAGTCAGCTAAGTGCAACCTCTTGTCAGCAGAACCATTATCTATAATTTACATGCAGGAAGCAGCAAAGTTTTAGGGTGAAATGGCTCCAAACCCGGGAACCTCTGCCCATTCCATCATCCAGCCCTGCGAGCACAGAAGCTGTGTCAGTGACAGTATTAAGGGCTATTAAACTGTCTTTGATGTATTGCTGGGGTTTTGGATGATTTTCTAGTTTTTATTATTCCTCTGACTATCATTTGCTATTTTTAAATGGAATCTGCTATTATGGGATAGAAGGAGTCTGTCCTTCAGAGAAGACTCTGCTCCAACAGCCCTTGTGCTCTTTGTGGGTGCCGTGTGGAGGGGACACCAGGGATGCTCTGGAATTTGGGGGTCACAACCACCATTTATACAATTTATCATCCACCAAGGTTCTCTGAAGGCTGGGAACAGGCACAGGAGCTGCACAAGGAATGGCTCCACTCCTGCAGCAGCAGCCCAGGGCTGGGGGCACGTCTCCATCCGTGCCACCAAATTGGCTCTGCCCCAGCTGGAAGCTGCTGCTGCTCTCCCCCAAATTCTTCTCTTTGGCTCAGTATTATTCTCTTTAAACATCCCAGCTCTGTCCATCTGTGATCAGGCAGTGCTCCCTCAGCCACAGGTCTTTCATGGGTCTGCAGAAAGAGGTTTTCATGGAATTACAGGATCACAGGCTGGTTTGGGTTGGAAGGCACCTTAAAGACCAACTGCATTTTTGTGATGTTTTTCTACAAAGCCTTGCAGAGTTTTTGACTTTCTGACTCATAGAATCAGAAAATATCCTGAGCTGAGACCCTCAGAGACCAAGGAGTCCAACACCTGGCTGATTTTAAGGCTAATTCAATACCTGGGTGGCAGGTATTGGTGAGAAAAACAATGAGATTGTTGAGAAAAGAATAGCATTTAATGAGCACTGAAATGTATTATTCCCTTTTTAACAGAGCTGCCTAAAAACTATTGATTTTGCTGCCCACAGATTTCTAATAATAAAAAATTTAAAGCCTTGCTATCATTCCCCCAAATCAGGTTTATTTCCAGCATGAGTGAACTCAGAAATTCTCCAGTTAGAACTATGGGAATTGGATCCTCCAAATTAACAAATTCCTCTTCCAGTCTAACAAATTGTTGTGTTCATCTGCATCCTCATCCTGGGAGCTGGCTTTGCTTGGTGAGAAAACCCAGAGCTGGTTTTCCTTGGTGTTCAGCTGCTTTTCCTCTTCCCTCTGGCTCAGGTGCCTCAATGAACCCCTCCCCATGTGTACATATTTTTCCTAACTCAATTTATAAATACTTTTTGACCAAAATTAGCAGTAATAATTTGTTTTATTCTTACCTATCGCTCTAGTTAACCTCAGGTTAAACTTTTTAGGTCAAATCTGGGCTGACAGATCTTGAGATGCAACATCAAAGCTCCTCACCTGGCCCTTGAGCTCTGCTGCTGTAGCTACATCTGTGCTCATTTTTACTGAAAATTTGATGCTTTTTTTGTCTTCATTTCACCATGATAAGATGCCCACAAAGACTTTTGGCCAAGTTTCTGTTTTTTCTTGCAGCAGGGTTATCCAGTGTACTGTTGGCAGTGCCTTTAGGTATTTTAAGTATATAAGTTTGGAATCAAGCTTCCAAAAAAACAAACAGCAGTTCTGATTAGGATCTCATATTGTTATCCTTCCTGCTTCATTTGTTTTCCAGATGGGCGAAATAAAGGTCAACAACCCTAGGGCAACAAGCTGATTTGAAAGAAATGCGATTTCTGGAAGGGAAATTTGCAAAAAAATTGCCATAACCAAGAAATGAGAAACATTTTAAGAAATTGGCAGTTCGGACTAATCTTCCATGTAGTTTATCTTGGCGAATTGGTGATATTTTACTGTCCATGCAAATGTGCTGATAATCCAGTCCTGCTCTTCTTGTGGTGCTTGAAAACCATTTTTTGTTCTCGGACTTGGGGTGTGACCATGAACAAGGAGGTGAAGAGGGCCAGCACGGCCTGAGATAAAAAAGAGGCACATTAAAGGCTGCTACAGCCGCGGTTTTCCCGGAGGGAGAGGTGGGAGCTGCTCTTGCATCCATCCTGCAGCACCAAATGGGAGGGATGCTCCTGGGGCTGCTCCTGCATCCCTGCAGCCCTTCCCGAGGTTTCTCCAGGAGCTCCCCCAGCGCTCCGCATCCCTGGCGGGGCGAGGAGAAGGAGCCGAGACCAGGAGCATCCCGAGAGATCCTCATCCCAAAATCGGGGTCATGTCTCCCTCTAGGGGCTCGCAACGAGGATGAAACCCCCCCTTCCCCTGCCAGAGGAGGCTCCCAGTGTGCTGAATAAAGGTGTTTCAGCTTTCAGGGGCTGGGAGTGACACAGACCCGGTGTGCCCGTGGAAAATGCAGCTTAAAAGTTATATTCTAATAACATTTTCTGGAAGAAATTTACTCCCTGCCTCCTCTCTGGGCGAGGAGGAGGCTGAACTCGAAGTCAATGTGGTTTTGCTGGGTGGATGAAGGTGGTTTTGTCTTTGTCCTCAGCCTGGCAGTGGTGACACTGCTCCCTCCCTGGGTGCCCCTCCTCTGCAGCATCCTCAGGCATTTTGGAGGTGCCTGCTGGGCAGGGATGCTCCTCCAGAGGTGCTGCTGGGTGCTCTGCTGGTCACTGATGCAGCTGTACAGCAGGGGCAGGGGTGGGGACAGAGACATGGTCCCCAGAGCTGGGAGCAAAGCAGAAAATCGGGTGGAACATCAGGATTTTATTTCAATGTTTGCTGAAATGGGAAACCAGGAGTGTTTAATTGCCATGATAGAGCATTTAAACATAACCCATAGAGATGAATTTTGAGTTTCCAGTTTAATTTTATGCCTTTGTGGACTTCCAGGGTAGCCTGTGCTTTCTTTTTTTCCAGTAACAAGAGCAGTGGGAATTTCCCCCCGTTTAGTGGCCAGGCAGCCATGATAATCATTCTGTGCCACTGTTGACCTGATATTGATCTGAGAACCTGGGAAGAAAAGAAGTCTAATAAATAAATATAAATCAATAAATTCAATCAAAATATAAAGGATAGTCTTCCAAGAGGCACAAGTGGGAATTGCAGGAATTGAAAGGCAGCCCATGTAAATTTGAATGACTCTGCTGGTTTTGTGTGAGAACTCAAGTGCAGCTCTCAAAGACCTCGTTTTACTTCGTGGACACAGAGATTCATTTCAGCAATTTCAATAATCCAAAATTTAGGGCTGAGGCTTCCTCACAGTCAGCTGAGAGCTGGGATGAGTCATGTTCTGGGGGAGGGTGTTCATTAGAGGCACTACATCATCGCATGGGACGTCAGTGCCCAATTTTTAGCTGGCCCAGGTTAGGTGCAGTTCATCTCATCCCTCTCAACAATTCCTTCGTGGGCTGTTGCAGCCTCTCCCCGAGGGGTAACCAAAAATCCTCTTTACCCCAGCAATTATTTACATTGTGGTGATTTCCCATTGCCCAAAACTAATTCATCCCTTTTAAATTATGGTTTTTCACTCAGCAAAACCAAGAATCTCTACAAAGATGTCGTGGCAGCATTGCTGAGAAATAATTTAAAAAAAACAAAACTCCTCAAAGAAAGAACTCAGACCAATTTGAATACAATTCTTCTTTACTCCACTGCAGTGTAAATCAGGAACAGCTCCTGAACCCCCAGCTCAGGTGGCAAAGGCTTGGCTGCAGTTTGTGTAACACTGATGAGCCTTTGCCTCTTGCAGGATGAAATCAGTGATGAAACCAGGATATGTCAGACATACATAATTAGTAGTTGGTTGTTTATATTAACCCTAATTAAGGGTAAGAGCTAGATGATCTTTAAGGTCCCTTCCTACCCAAACTTATACTGAAACTGAAGGATTTGGGTGATTTGGAACTTGAGGATATTCATGTGGTCAGATCTGGGGATGTGCAAAAGTATAATAAATATAAGCCAGAGAGGAGGATTCTGACATTGCTCTAGGGATGCAAAGTGATTTTAAACAGTTTTAAATTCTTATGTTTAGCTACAGAAATCCAGGTTCAGCTCTAATGGAAGGTTTAGAATCTAAACCTGGCTTAGTATCTAATCTGGGCTGTCCCATCTGATGGTGACATTTGCATTGAGGCCACACCAGGACAGTGCTGGGTGTCAGCATGGCAAGGGGACCCTTATGGTCCCTTAGGGCCACCAGGGACAAAATCAGCCTCTGATTTCAATGGGAACAGAGTCCCTGGGACTTGAGGAAAGTGGCCAGAGTTCAGCTGTCTCTGGCAGTGTTTTGTGGCTGCTGTGGGTGCTGGCTCAGATTTTCTGCTGATTATGCTGGAGCAATATTGCAAGGAATTTATGCATAACAGACATAAATCTCGCTCTACGAGCCACCTGAGAGGCAAGAAAAATGGTCTCTGTCAAGGATCTACACACAGAAATACATTAACCAGGAGCTCTCCGCAGAGCGGGAGCTCCAGCTCCGAATGCAGGTTTGGGGGAATAATGAAGAATAAAATTAGTGCTTTGGTAATGCATTAAGCCTTTTGGGGGGGTTTCACTGGCAGCCTTTTACAGCCTGAAAGGATAAATGGTGATGATAATAAATTTTGTGAACTTTTAAAGCCATATTCCAGAGGAAGATGCAGAAAGCTTTTCCTGCATGGCTGTGGAGAGGGAAGAGCTGGGACCGCAGACCCCTGTTGGAACTTCCAATTAGCAAAATATACTGGGAAAGAGCTTCCTGCCAGGATGGGAGGATTTCTGCTGGGTGGGATGGAGAGCTGGGCATACCACACTCACAATCCTGCCCAGGGAATGAGAGGGGCTGGCTGTGAGATGTCCACACGATCTTGGCCCAGCTGCTGTTCCCATCAGAGCGGGGATCCTGTGGCTGCTCATCTTCCCTTCAGCCAGGATGTTCTGCCAATTATCTTCCCTTCAGCCAGGATGTCCTGTCAGAGGCTGAAAGCTGCCCATTGGTGTTGATAAAATGAGTTCAAAACCAAGCCCACAAACCGAGCAGGCGCTCGTTTCTTTCCGCGTGTTGGTTCGGCCAAGGGGAGCGGGATGTGATTAAAGCCTCTTCCCTCCCGTCTCCGGGGCTCTGGCTTTGTTATCCATATTCCCATGAATTATTTTGTTGCTATAGCAATACTTTTCCGTGGGCCTAATCCTTTCTCATTTACAGGGAAGCCCTTTACTTTGCTCTCTCAGTGCAGTGCAGCCTTTACTTTGTCAAACTACCTCCCAAATTACAGCTCCAAGTTATGTTTGTTTTCCAGCACTGATCTGGGCTAGGGAATTCTTAATTTGGGTTAAAGTGGATTTGAAAATTCTTAGTAAAATAAGTGCCAAAGAATCACATCTGTAAAACTATAATATATATTGTGTTCATGTATCTTTGCAGTCACGGATCTTCTCACCCAATTAAATCTTCTGGATGGAAGGTGGTGGGGGAAACAGAAATAAATAAAACACTCTGCATGCTCCACATTTGCAGATTTCTGAATTCCATTCTCATCATGACTCTTCTCAGCATTTGAAAAGAATCTCGGTCAAAATTTTTATTCCCAGCTGTGTGGCAGGAGGAGAGCAGGGACACTGAGGAATGGAAGAAAACAGAAGCAGTGAATTTCAGAGGGGTCTCAGCACTGATGGCCTTGTTCCAACCCATAATTTTTCTTCTTTCTTCTCTTTTCCCTTCAGTTTTCCTGTTTTTGTATGTGTGTATCTACATACATGTGTGTAGATTTTTTTGTGGTGTTTTTGGATCAAGAATCTGCTGTCCTTCACAGGACAATTTGCTGTGTGGTTTGTGGGTCAGCAAGAAGGCTAAAAGGTTTAAATTACAAGATTTAAATGAAAAAAACAGGTATTTTGGAATGTATATGTGGATGAAAATCAGGTGGAAGGATTAATTTGTTTGCTTTGTATTAGTAATACCTATTAATTGATGATCTGTTATATTAATTATTAATGGATACATTTAAGAATGAGACCAAATTTTGGATAATCTTTCCTTAACACCATAGGGGAGTAATTACAACCTCAACCTCATTGTCACAAACTTGCAAAATTAGTAATTGGAACAGGTAAATAAATGTAACTGGGGTTGCTGAGCTGCTGTTGGAGGGCAAGAATGCTGGATTTAAATACTGTTCCTTCAAATTTTTCAAATCCAGCAGTGAATTCATTGCAAAGATTGAAATTCAGCCCGAGGTCCTTGGGCTGGTGGCAAAGGGTGATTATTGGCCACAATCACCTCATCAGGCTCACAGATATCTGCACACCTCTGAACTCACCCCAGTTTATTCATGGCTGTTCCTACAGGTAAATCTACTCAGATGCACCAGCTCTTTCAAATATTCCCTTTTGGGAACAGCTCCCAGCTCCTCCAGCCTTCCCAGCTGACACAGGCAGGTCTCCCACTGCTTTCCATGGCTTTAACACCCTGATGTGCTTCTTTTCCTTGTGGATGAGATCCAGGATGCTCCTGGGGGTGGGGTGGGTGAGGAGGGTGCAGTGTGGATGAGTGAGCCATAGGCATAAAGAAGAATAATCAATTTATGTTTTTGAGAAAGTTATGGGTTCTTGGTTTATAGGGGGTTTTCCCCTGAAATCTGTTATTTCTAACTTCCTCTGACTTTTAAGAATAAAACCCCACATGTATGAATAGGGAAATAATTCCCATACTGGCTGCTGAGTCTACACCAGTCTGTCCCAGTGGAGCTGGGTCTCAGAGATTCAGTGTGGTTGATGCCTATTCTGGCTTTAATTGCAATTATTCGTGTGCCTGAACATTGCACAGAATTTATTTTCTTTTTTCCCCAGGATCTAGCATTTCTTTTTCTTGCCCTTTCAAGAGACCCAGCTGGGATTATCCTGTCCTTATTTTCTGTGCCTTTGTTTTTACTCACATTCCATAACAAGTGATACTGGATTATAAAACCTACATCAGGCTAATACACAATTGTCCATCCTTTTCCACTGAGATGGTTTTTAGTCAGTCCCTTCCCTCTTCCAAAACTGAGTTATTCTTGTGGTGGTCCCACGTGGAATGTCCCTGAGTCCTTCTGCAAGGCACGAACTCCTCTGGAGCCACCAGAGCTTTCTCTGGAGATGTTAAATTTTCTTGACTTCAAAAGTCTATTTGTTATTTGAGGACACAGGATGTTCTCCCCATGTTTACAGAACATATTGTAACACACTTTAAGTGTAATTGGAGGGAAAGATCTTTGATGTCTATTGTAATAATTTCCCTCAAGGGCTGCAGGATTGGTCAAAGTCTACACCAGTCTCTGGATATTTCCCTTTCTTTTTACCCCTTAAATAATGTCTGTTTTTTAGTTCATAAAATCCAAAACTGTGGATGTTTTATATAAGATTTAAATATTGGTTTAGTTTTGGGGGAAAAAAAAAAAAAAGTCAATGTGGGTATAATAATATTCTGTATTAATATTTCAGAGGAACTATTTTATTTGCCTTCATTTCCTCGTTTTATCATGATGGTTTTTCTGACTTTTTCTTCTGGATATCTCATATATATATTTATATATTTAAATATGTACTGAGCTGGGGAGCAGCAGGGGGAAAATCTCTTCTGGTTGGGAACAGAAGTGGAGTCTGTGCCATGTTCTGAAACATCCTAATGACCCAAAGCCCTTTCTGACATGAGAAAGAAACAGGTTAAGCAAAAAAACCCCACCACCTTCTGTTCACACCTGAAGTCTTTTTGTTAAATCCTGCCCAATGTTTGTGATTCCTGAGCTCACATCCATCTCCATCACCCCAGTGATACCTTGGAGAACTTGAATTGCATTTCTAGAACAAGATTTCCAGATCTGTATTTTAGTGGACGTTTTAGCAGTCTTCTCTTTGCCCTACTGAGTGTTCCATGCTTTGAATACTAATTTTTGGTGACCAATTAATTTTTATCATGGCCATATCACAGAACTAAGATAAGCATCATTTTTTGTTGTTTATTTCCCAACGCAACAAATCAATTTTACATTTTGAGTAGGAGGAGAACTAACTGTAGCTGGGAGAAATATAGATAGTGTGTCTTTGTTAGGCCCCAAAAATAAAGAGATCTCACAGCTTTTTAATCATGGATTCTCAAGGCCTATATTTAATATCTGGGATTTAGCATCATTAATTTCATAGCAGAATTTATCATCAAATTCATTAATTTTCATCACAATGCAAGTGATAAATTGTTCTGGATAAATAATCATCCATCTATGCCATTGTTGGGAGAACAGTCCCAAGCTGGGCTTTGAGGAATTGGGAATCTTGTGTCCAGAGAAGGGAATGGAGCTGGCAAAGGCTCTGGAACAGCAGTCCCATGAGGAGCAGCTGAGGGAGCTGGAAATTTTGGCTCTGGAGGAAAGGAGGCTCAGAGGGAACTTTCTCACTCTTCACAACTCCTGACAGGAGGGTGCAGCCATGTGGGCATCAGGCTCTGCTCCCAGGGGAAAGGGACAACAAAGGAGAAGGAAAAGCACCCAGGGGAGGTTCAGGTTGGATATTAGCAAAAGTTTCTCCACTGAAAGAATGGTCAGGCATTGGAAGGGGCTGCTCAGGGCAGTAGTGGAGTCCTCAAAAAATGAGTGGACACTTCATGAGGCACAACTTCCTGATGAGGTTTAGTGGCCATGGTGGGATTCAATGGAGGCTGGATTTGATGACTTTGGAGGTCTTTTCTACCTTAATAATTCTAGGTTCTTCCTGCCTGCAGATGTTGGTGGTGCCCAGCAGCCACCCCTGCTGCCACCTGACACATCTGGCTGTTCCAGACAGGTGCTCCCACACCTGGCTGGACACAGGGGTGTCTCCTGGAAAACCAGGGGAAAACTACCCGGAGCAGTTGAAGCCATGACAGAAAAGCTCTCGTGCTGTGATGTGCTGTTACCTCGGAGCAGGGAATACATATTTATGGTGCATTATTTACTCTCAATCAGCAGAATATAGGCCAGCTTTGAAATGCAAATGAGCTGCTTCATCTACAGCCCAAGCCTGCAAAGGCTGAAGCCACCCAAAAGCACCACTTCTGTTCTTCCAAAGGCCAAGCTCACCCAGCTACAGCGCTTTCCCTCAGGAAGTTTTCCAGGGGGAAACAATCTCTGCTTCTCATCTGCTCTCCTGAGTTGGAGGTTTCCTCCAGGTGTCTTCGGTGCTCTCTGTTTATCAGGAAACTGATCCACGTTCCGTGGGCAATCCCAGCAGCTGCTCCCTGGAGTCTCCATCCACGCCCTGCTCCCAGCACTAACAGCTTCCAGCTGCTGGGACAATGTGTGCTGCACATGGCCCAGATCGGGGCTTTCCACACAGCCATCACCTTGGCTTAGGAAGAAAGGTCCTTCCCCCAGCAGAAACACCCCAGCTTCCTTTCCAGTGCCATCTGGGAAGAATAACTGGTGCAGCAGAGTAATTCTGTTGTCTCTATGCATCCAGGCAGAATTCCCAAGTTATTCCACCTGGAAACGTGTCTCCTGCAATGGCCATCAAATCGATTTCCAACACGTGCAGACGAGCCTGTAAGAGCTGTTTTGATTCCATGGTAACTTGAGCAAAGAGTCAGAGAGGGAAGGTTGTCTTGCTAACAGGAGTATTGGAAAAGAGGGAAAATATATCCAGGAGAGCAGATGAAGATGGATTATGAAAATACTGGACTTAGATCTCTTCCTGGCTCAGTGGTATAGAAAAGAATTGGCTCCTCCCACAATTATTTTTACTCCCTAAATAAAATTATTAGTCAGTATTATGGGATCAAAAAGTAGTGGTGTCATAAACACATCCACAAATGCTTAATGTTCCAGACCAAATTTTTTTCTGCTTTTAAATGCTACCTGAAGAAAAAAAATGTAAATATTTTATATATATATTTATATATAAATAGTATATAAATACTACTTTCTAAAATAAATTAGAGACAGCTTTCTCAACAAAACCAGCTTTTATAGCGCTCTTTCCTTACCATCCTCTATCCTGGGTGATATTCTTGGCTGAAATTCCCAAAGAATGTCACAATTTAGTTTTATTTGTGTTTGTCATTCCCAAACTTCCATCCATAAGAGTCTGGCCATAAGGTTTGTCCTGCTGGGTCTGCCCCACACCTGTACAACTCCAAAAGGAAACACATCCTTTCCTCACAGGTGACATCCCAAAAAATGGGGTGAGGAACAACCAACTGGGTAATGTTGCAGCACTGCTCTTTCCTACTGGAAATGAAAATTCTTGGCTGTTAGAGCTAGAGGAGGAATTAAAGAATGCTGATTTATTAATCCCAGTTGTTCAAATTCCAGCTCACATAACAGCTCTTTTCCCATGAGCAAAGTTTTTTTTATGCTAAAACTCCTCTTTTGGAAGTGTCTGGAATATTTTGCTATTACTTAGTTGTTCATGCTGAGCAATTGATTTTTTTCCTTGGCTCTAATCAGATGTTATTGCTTTCTCTTAATTTACTTTTATAGCTGTTTAATGAAGGCTGTTCCTAAATGGTAGAAAAGAATCCAGAGGATTTAGGGAGCTAGAAAAGCTCTTGGAATGTGATTTGTGATGCATTTCAGGTAGGAGGGAGCAACTCTTGCTCTCCATCCTCCACCAGCCTGCCCAGCTCTGCAGATGAGATCATTTAGCCAGTTAAAAGTCATCCTGAAGCAAAACAATTTCCAGATGTGTCTCTAATTTTGCAGGACACTGAACTGTGAACAGTCGTTAAACTTTATCCCTTTTGCTTCCTGAGCTTTCCAAGAGAGAAACAGATAAAAGAATTGGAAAAAAAAAACAAACCCAAACCACTGCTGAGGATAATTGTGCAAAGGACATATTACTCTGGAGTAAATACGTTTATTGTGGGTATGGAAAAGAGACAAGGAGCAAAGTGCAAGGGCAAAGCTTGGAAGCTCAATCACTGTCCTGGAGAATGGGATCAATCCCACGTCTTGGCAGTGTTGGGAAAGTCAAGTGTTGGAAACCTCCCTGCAGAGAGGGATTTGTTTGACAGTTATCACCTCCCTAAAACCGGCTCTGACGGAGACAGAGAGCTTGAGATCTGTCAGGAAAAAGGGGTTTGCTGTTAAAATTAATCTTTACTTGCTGAAGACGAGCTCCTGACTCGTCATCCTCCCTAACCCTGCATAGCTACAGTGAGAATCAAGGATATTTTCTCCTAAAATCCAGGACTGGGAATTAAATCCTCCATAAAATTTTGATAGAGATCTTGCAGCTTCAACTTTAGAAAGCATGTACTTATTAAAACTCCTCTGCCTCGATGTTTAATACAATATTGACATCCAGTAATTAGTTCATCCATGATATCCTTCAGTTCTTTTCTGCCAATTAGTGCTGCAGTTCTCACTTTTGCCTGGCATAGAAATAAACAGAGAAGGTACCGTTAGATTTTAGTCTATTATCTTTTTTCATTTTTGTGGAAACAGGTTTTTCAGTTTCTTTTTCATGCATTTAATGCAGGAGGATGTGGAAATTTGCCAATTGCCCCAATGTCTACCCTGCAACACCTCTTTTTTTGGGAAGGACCAATTCAACTCTAATCTCCCCAGACGATGCTGTCCATAAATTAGCGCAGGCTCAGTTTGAGGGACTTGATCTTGCTGCTTTCATTTTCCACATGACACTTGAACAGAAAACCAAGTGGATTTTAAACAGCTCTAATTTGTATTTACCAGTTAAGAACCAGTAAGATCAGTTCATGTGGTTGCAACATTATTTGGAAAAGACCCAATAAATACAGCCTTTTCCTATATTTTCCCTGTAAATGGTGTCATTTTACATTAATATCATCTCTGGCTTTGTGGAAGCAGCTCCTGTGTTTTTTTGTTGGTTCTCTGGATTAGACTGGCTGTTATGAATTTGACAACAGTTATCAAATCTCCCCTGCAGCAGATTGACTGTCAAGGATATGATGGTCAAATGTTTCACATATTGCAATCAAACCATTTGTGTTTGGTTTGAAGAATTCCAAAAGAAAGCTGTCAGCTAAGAAATGAAGTTGAAGTAGCCTGAAGCTTTTGGAGCATGTTGATCCAATTATGATGATCCACTCATATCCTTCAGCTTTTTTTTTTTTCAAAATCAATTTTCATTTTAGCTCAGGGGACGGGTTTTTTTTGGTAATGCAGAGAAACATCTGTAAGGGTATTTCAGATGTGTTGTTTCAGGAAATTTCTTTTTTTGTGTGCAAGAGACCATTGAACTCCATGTTGATTTTGCAAGTGGTTTTTGTCTCCAGTGCACACACATTTATATTATACATAGTACACACATGTATACACATGCAATACATAATAACCTGAATGGGAATTTTAAATTAGTTTAATGTGTTTAATCTGGTTGCTTGAACCTGAGGAGAAAAACTACAGCAAAACCCTCAGGGTTTAAATGCCAGCACGTAAGGATGGATGTAAAGAAACCTAAACAGTGAGCATTGTGGACGAGATTCCCAGCTGGTGTTTACCAGGAAAGCTGTTTGTCACCTGCAGGGCTCTGTCCTGGACAAACACTGCTGCCATGACGTGTTGACACAACAAGTCAGCTCTCTCCTTTCACTCCTTCAGTGGAAAAATACCAGCTGAAACCACTTAATATTTGTTACTCTGCTGCCAGGTGGTGTTGGTGGTGGGCTGATCCCTGCTCCTTGTGCAGCCTGAGGGTGACACTGAGGTGTGACAAGTGTGAGGGTGAGGACAAAGCCACCCACTTTGTCCCCTGCCACGGGCACACAAATGGAGCATCAGAGCCGATCCAAGATTGCTGTGGTGTCCTCATCCCAGATCAAGTGTTGACAGAGTGTTGTTTTCACATTCCATGGAAATTATTTAACAAATGTCATTAAGTAAGGAGATGTTCCAGGGCAATAAGAACTACATCTGGGAGGTATCACCAGGATGATGGACACTGTGTTTGGGGTGATGACCTCCAGTATCCAACAGAGAGGCACAAATTCCCTGATGTTGGGAGTGGAGAGAGACCCAAACCAGGACCTCATCCCTCTGGTCAGCATTCCTGGTAGATCCATTTCTGCTGGAGATCCCTACAGCCATAAACACTCATCATTCCCACAGCCTGGTTCTCTTCTTGGACAGGAGCTCTATAAATTCTTCAAACTGGCAACTGATTCACAATCCATACACCCACCAAGCTGTGAGTCTGATGACCTTTCAGAGATCCATAAATGCTCTTCAGGAACCACCTCTATAAAATCTCCACCACTTAACCCAAGAGCAATAAATGGGTAAGTCCTCAAAATCTCCAGGAAATTTGACCTTTTCCTCATGGTTCATCTCCAAGCTTTGTTTAACAATTATCCTGCTGGGAGAACACACCACCCTGAGATAAGGAGGGGTGGCCTGGCTATTACAACAAGAAATATTTCCAATTTTACCGATTATGTTCTGAGAGAGAAAAACTGTCTTAAGTTTAATCAAGACCTCCTAGAACCAAAGGTTTTTTGATGGGAACAGGTGCCCAACCACCACAAACATGCTGTGGTCAGCAAGATCTATAAAAATATACTCCTGATACAGCTGATTTGGGGGCAAATAGTAGATATGGAAGTTGTTATGGGGCACCTGATTCCTTGAGTCATCTCACTGTGCTGGCAGAAAGTCTTGCATGCTGTTTGTCACCAGTGCCAAGGGACATCCTGTTCATTCACTCAGCACAGTGAACTTGGGATGTTGTATTGGCTCCTTTGTCTCATGAGCTACCAAAAGACACCAAAAATTATTAATTATTGTCAGTTTTATTGAGGGGTTTAAGATCGTGAGTGAGATGTTTATAGAGAAGTTAATCTTCTTGATTTTTGTGCCATCATACCTAGAGCTGAAGTTTAACCACTCTTTCAACAGCGTATTTTGTTAAATTGAGATTTTAATATCAATTGGATGGCTGATTTTTTCCCGTGGTATAACATAAGGCATAATTGATAGTACTTAAATGTCTTTGCACCTTTCAGTACTGGATTTGAGAAATTATTTTGGCAAATGCTGGTTTTCAGCAGAAGTCAGGTTTATTTTCTTTTAGTTCTGAAGCCCTGGCATTTCTCAAGGAAATGAAGAGTTTATTTGATAAATCCCAAATAGCCATGAACAGACTCCAAATGCTGACTTTAACAGAGCAGAGCTGAAGTTGAAGCTTTCAGCCCTTTCTCTCTCAAAATTTGCAGTAAAGGCAGTGCCCAATTCCCTTATGATTTTACAGGGAACTGGAACAGCTCCATAAAGTTACCTGGAAAGGAACAGACCCACAGGTACTGAACACCTTGCCAAGCATTTTTATGAACTGATGATGGAGAACCACACAAAGATCAGAGATCACCTTTCAAACCTTTTGGCCTAAATGTACTTTATCTTGGATTTAGAGTGTATCCATCAAACTTTGAAGTTAAAAAATGAACCAACTGGGGTTTTTTGAGTCCTTTCACGCTGTACAGTAGCACTGCTGTTTGAAAAAATTATTCCAAAATCATTCAAGGTTTTATTTAACTGCAAATATTTATTTTTCATCAAAGGAAGGGATTCCCAGAGGTGGGCAAGGCATCCAGCTGGCGGCTTTTCAACAATATATTAATTTTTTGTACACCCTTTTCCAAGCTGTGCAGTCAGCAGGAGTTAGGAGCTGTTGAAGACAAGGTCTCCTGCAAAGGGCAAGTTTCTCATGGATAAACACGATGGGGCATATTCTGCTCTAGAAAGGATTTATCCTGATTTTCTTCTCCCCCAGACCAAAGGTTTGATTTCATTATAAGGCAAAGAAAAATATTTTTGTCCAGTAAAAGCAAAGCATTTTGTAGGCTCCTGAATATTTCATTGGAGAATCTTTACCTAATTTAGGTAAATTTTCCAAATAGTTTATTTTTACAGTAGGGTAGGAATGGAAGCTGGAGTTTGGGGCTCCTCCAGGAGACACTAAACCTCTGTGTTGGCAAACATGAGAACAGCACTGCACAGATGTTCCAGACAAGGGTGGACCTGCATAAACACAGGAAAAAACCCTGTCCAGTCTCTCTGGATACTGAATTACACAAGGAGCAAAGCACACAAAATTAATACAGCTCAAGATACTGAAATAAGGAAAATGCCAGTCAAAGTCTCCAGCTGCTGATATGGTGTGTCCCAGAATCCCAGGATTTGGATGAAAACCTGTGTCAGCAGTTAATGACTCACTTGCAAAATGGGGTGATTAATTATTCTTCTGTATGACCACCCGTGGATGCTTTAGCTGCGGCCTGGGATGGATCTGTGTTAGTGCTTCATGACAGCAAACTCCAATCCAGGATGAAAGACTGGGATGTAATTAGCAAAATATTAATTGCCTAAGAGTCATAAATTTTACCGACGTCAAATCATTCTGTGGCCGTGCCAAGGAAGGAAAAATTTGCAGCTGGACTTAAAGAAGAATCCAGTCACTCTTCCTACATGTGTAGGGTTATTTGGATGAATGGAGAAAATGAGTTTCTTGAAACTATTGTCATCCCAGCACTGAACTGGGTGAGGTAGAAAAGTTCAGAGCTTGGCTGGACCAGATCCTCGACAACCTGCTCTGGGTGTGGGCAGCAGATGGGCCTGGGTGGTATCTGGGTGTCCAGAGGGGTCCTGTGGAGACACAAAATGCTGATGGTTTGCTGATGGATGAGCAGAGAAGGGCATGTTTTAGTCAAACCACAGAGGGAAAAAAATCTGGGACTTCAGCATAGCCTGGAGGCGTAAACACAGGGAGATTTGCAAGTGGATGTAAAGTCTGTATTGCTTAAAAACTAAACTTAAAACTAAAGGCTAAAGAATGGAAAGGCTAACAGTGTGGTGGTGTTTTCACAGATAGCATGGTGGTATTTTCCACAATATTTAGGTACTCATAACTCTAATCAGCCTGGGGAGGAGAGTTGAATATTTCCATTTAAATCACATTGAACCAGAATAGGTGGCTCAAGAGTTACATGAGGACTAGACAGATCAGGAGAGAAGCATGATGAGCAGAAGGACCATGTGAGGTTCAGGCAAGCCCACCTGATCCCCACAGGCTGAAGCTCAGCCCCAGGATGTGTTTTTGCACCATGGCTCTGAGGATCTGAGCAAATGTTTTGGGGCTGTTCATTTGTGTTATCTTCATAAAGGGAGGAGGGAGGTCCTTGACCCTTCATGTTTTCTGCTTCAAGCATAAACCCCTTATCAAATACAGGCAGAAACATTGTACAACTTTCAGAGTTGTGTTTAGCTGCTTGCATTTCCAGCCTGAGCAAACGGAATAATGTTGTTTATTTATTTTTTATTTATTTATTTTTTATTTATTTATTTCTCCCTGCACCACTGCTCCGAGGCAAATACATAAAGATGGAGCATTTCCCACTGGAAGCTTTTGACTCCAAGTTTAGAGGAGTCATTAGTCACGTCACACATGCTAAGTCTGGTGGAATTTGGCAGAGCTGCTTAAACTTTAACGAGGGGAAAGGGGTGACCCTTTACCTCAGCTGTGCTGAGGACAGATGCCGATGGTTACAACACCATGATAATTCATCTGGAGTTCAGTGCTCAGCTTCCTATTAAAATACCCCAGTCAGCCAGGATCAATCCCTACAAATCTGCCAAGAAAGATACAACTTGGATCAAACAATAACATTTTTGCTCAGGCTGCACAGACACAGTTTGGCTCTGATGTGTTTTCCCGGGTGAATTACAAAAGCAGGATTTGGAGATTCTTCCGTCTCGGGAATTAAATGCTCAGAACTATTGGCTGTCAACTTGAAGAATGTTAGATCTGCATCTCTCCACAATTGTCTTAAGTTTCTTGGAATTGAGCCCAGTTATTAGCAGGGGGTAAATAAGACAAAAATTGACAACAATATGCATTATAGGGTGAAGCGTAGAAGGCTGAGGTTTAGATGTGAACGGTTAATGGATTTCTTAGAACTGTGGTATTTGATTTGAAGCTTACCATGTTTTTCAAGCAGGTTCACCTCAGCTGATCTCTGAAAACTTAAATAAAAAAGAAGTATATTTTATTTCATTTGAAACACTGCAAAAATACAGGGTAGTGTTTATTGACTTGGTATGATTTTGGGGGTTGTTCAGAGCCATTCTATGGTGGTTAAAAATATGTTTTAAATGTGCACTGTTATAAGTTTGGGTTGGCCAGATTCAGTTTGGCTGTTGGTGTGGAGAAATGCAGTAAAATGAAATCTGCTTGGTGAATTAAGAGTTAAATATCTGATATTTCCAAGTGTGTGTTATTTCTAAACTCCTACTTTTGTTTTTACAACATACAGTGGGTACAAGGCTGTAAGGTCAGACTGGGAGTGATTCTGCATTTTCAGAAAAGTGGCTTTTTTTTATTTTTTCTGTTGCCTTATGTGTTTGGACCATAAAAATGTTTTTTCTCTTCTGTGGCACGAGCCGTGTGTTTTATCCTACAGCACCTTTACTAGGGATGAAAAGGTCTGAGAGAAGAGTGATAATTTTACCACAGATCCAATGAGTCAACAGCACAGCTAAAATATGGCAAGCCTGTAAAAGACCCCATTTCAACGTGTTTCTAAAGAGCACAAATACAAACACCTTGACACAAGCCCCAAGCAACATAAACAAACCTAAATACACATTAAAGCTCAGTTCAGCCACGTACCTCAGCCTGAGGTTATTAAGATGTTCTGTGCCCTCCTGAATCCACAGGTTTATTCACATCTATGCACATTCATGGGTGTGCAAGCTCTTGTCTCAGCGAGCAAATCAAGCCTTTATCCTGCTCTTTTTATTTCCTTGCTGAAGCAAGTTTTGCTGGCTCCACTGGACTTCCTTTCTTTGGAAAATACCCTCGGTGGTATTTTTCTGTGGGTTCTGGATGTGTTTCTGGAGTTTCAGTGAGTTTCCCACCCCTCCCCGTGGTGGTGCTGCCTGAGCCTCTCTCCAAGCGTCTGAGGGAGGCTTTGGGAAGAGCTTGGCTGCCTTTGCACCAACCTCAATCCCTCCCCAGCGACAACACCGAGTTTCACTCTGGAGCCTGAGGTAGGTTTCTACTCAGATAAATCTCCAGACAATAATGATAGATTTGGGCACACAGATTCTAAAAAAACTGTGCACATAGTGGCTTCAAAAACTGACTTTACTCAGTTGGGAAACATCAACCTCCAGCCCTGACCCGTTTTCAGTAACTGTTGTTGTGTCCCAGTAATCCCATTTTATATCTGGAAACCTCTGTGGTTTTATTTATACAAACAATTCTTGATTTTCTATTTTCTCTGAAGGAATTTTTTAACTTTGTGTTCCCATGATTGCAGGTGTGTATTGTGGCACTGGAAAGGAAATTACTGCCATGTATATATGGCTGAAGGAAGCCATTCAGGGCTCATTGATGTGCAATGAGAAACTCCCAAAAACTTCTTTAAGGCATGACTTTACTAACAAACATAAGCCTGAGCTTGAAAATGAGCAGCTGGGTTGTTCCATTTGGTGACATCACACAGCAGGAGTTGGGCTGAGTTGGAGTGACTTTGGGTCTTTTTTTTTAGCAAAATATCACCCTCTTGGGCCTAAGACCCTGTACCAATATAAACTATTACCTTAGAGTCAGGGGTTTCACTATTATTAGGCCACTGGGTAGAGGAAAATACTAAATGGAAATTATTTGGAATATACCAGCAAGCCCCAGGAAAGTGGGAGAGCAGAAAGGACCAGTGCAGCTTCTCCAGGATTCCTGTAAATGAGGAGTTTCCAGTTCCCATTGATCATTCCTCTTTGCACCATGTGTATAAAATAGCAATTTGAGGTTTCAGGAGTGTCATGTCTGCATGATGAGTCCATCAATTTTCTTTGGCTGCAGGTTTCCCTTCAGTGGCTGGGAAGTAAATTATGAGAAGCTGAAGGAGAAAGCCGTAAATTATTGGGCTCTGCCAACTTCAATATCCGCAGCCTGACGGAGCCTTGATTTGACAACAATCTGCTTGTCAGTCTCTCTTGCAAAATATTAACACGCTCAATTATCAAATGTGTTATCCAACTGTTAAATCTCATGGATAGAGCAGTCCAAAGTCCAGGGTCAGGCTCCGTTTCTCCTCCCGCGGCAAAGCATCTGCTCAGCCTTGGGAGCCGCACGTTCCTGGCCTGTGACAGCAGCGTTTCTTTAGGGTTAGCAGAGGGGTTTTTTTAGGAAATTCAGGCTCTTTCTGTGAGAAGTCTGGAAGGAAAGGCACAAGTATTGTTGTTTGGTTGCCCCGGGTGCAGTTGGAGTTTCTGGGAACAGGGAGTGGAAACAGGATGGGCTCAGGGCTCCCCAAATCAGCCTTTTCTGAAGATGCAAGAAACAAATTATATGCTTTTAAAAAGCCACAAGTTTGGGGGGAAGCACCAGGTTACCTTAATTTAAGAACATTTTACTAAATCAAGTGTCTTCTAACCAGCAGCACAAAAATCTCACCTTTCTCTGAAAGACCCTTTGGGAAAACCATACTCCTTCAGTAGGATTTTATCCATCCTCCTGATCTTTTCTCAGGCAATGGTGATGAACATTAGTCTGTCTCCTCATGCTGTAAATTATGATGGGCCACTGTAGATAAAGGGTTTGCGCTAAACATTAAAAACAGTCACCTGGAAACAAATGAAAGTATGATTAATAACCACATGCAAATTTATCCCCCATTTATAACTTGCTAGTAAATGCTGACATTTGGAGAGAGGGAATGCAGTACAGGAGGAGGATGTTGGGTTTTGCAATTACAGTCCCAATCCATTCTCAAAAGATTAAAGTTTTACACAGTGGTTGTTCTCGGGAAATTTGCTGAATCCTAATATTTAAGATGAAAGCATAATGAAGGATGATGATTTTTTAAAAAAAAAAAAAAAAGAATTGTCTGATAGGCTTGATTTGCCAGTTCCCACTGAAGCAAAACTTTCCTCTGACTTCAATTATCAGTAAATTGTGTTGACCTCAATAAGGGTTTTTGCAGAACTGGACCCATAGCATGAATAGGCTGTTCTGTGCAGAAAAGTGACTGCATGAAAATGGCATCTTCTTACTCATCAGTTCTGCCTCCCGAGGGCACACGAGCTGCTGTGTCTGGCTTTAATGACAGAAATGAGCTTTTGCTGCTCTTTCTTCCTGTGAGACCTTCACAGCCAGTGGAACCAGGCTGGGAGTTGGTGAAACAGCAGCAGAATTTGGGTGAGAACAGCTGTGTCCTCCACACCCAGAGGTTTGTGACCCCCAGGTTGTACCCAAAAAAGGCTGTCCCCCAAAAGGGTGTGACAAAACCCAAACCCCTGTCTGCACTCGACAATGAATCAACCATCATTTTCCCACTGGGCTACTCCAGACCGGGAGCTTTAAACGCTCTCTGTTTGACATCCTCCTGATTTATTGCATTTGTAAAGGTGACCTTAAATATTTTAATGGTAATAATTCTTTCAAGGGCTTAAATCAGTAAATGTGCTGTGTTCATATTTTGGCATTATATACTGTAGGCAATTTAATCCATATAAGCAGTTTCAGTGATATTAACACTGTAGGCAAACTGATACTAAAGTTTAAATGTCAGAGAGAGTTTTCATATTACATCTAGTGCAAACAAAGCATTTTTTCTCCAAGTACTGAGGCATAAAATACCAGGAGATAGTAAAGACAGAGAGTGCCAATGAATCTGAAACAAATAGGAGGTGAAATTTATAGTATTTTCAGATATGTGCCCTATCCAAGGACTGCTGCTGCTGCACAGATCTATAAAATTAGAGATAAGAGAAAAACCTTGTAGCGCTTCACAATAAATGCACCTCCACCAGGGTATCTATCTGGATTTCTGTAACTCCCTGGAGATTTACTATTTCACCTTGGATTTATTTCTCACTGTGCATAGCATGGATGGTATTTCATATTTCCTCCATTGCCCCACTCATTGTGTGGTGGCAGGTGCCAGTGGGAATCACTGGGCAGGGATGTGACACCATGAGCCCACCCCTTGCAGGAGGGTGCAAACAGGAATGGGCTGGGATGATCCCACCAATATTTACCCAGGAGCTTGGGATCAGACAGGATTCCATCCTGTAGCCCCCAAGCTCTGGGTGCCTTCTCACACTCAATGAGCAGCCAAGACTTTGCCTTATTGGGGAAAAAAAGCAATGATTGGGTAAAAAGAGGTGCCTTCCATGGTTTCCAGCTCGTGGTGAGGTGCTGGGTGCTGCCCACGTTGGGATAAATGATTCCTGTGGCTCTCCAGGGCCACTGGCCCTGGGAAGGTGCATCTGAGCCAGCCAAGCACCGGCTCATAAAACCTGTGACAAATGGTCAAAAGGTTTATTGGCCATGTAGTGCTGCACATGACCCCATAAACCAGCAAGGATGTGTGGAAACACGGGCTGTTTGTTAGGATGTTTGCTTGTTAAATAACCTGACCTGCTCTGGAATCTCCTGCTGACATCGCTGGGCTGAAAAAGGGGGGAAACTCAGTAAAAATAAGTAAAGCAACCCATGAATGATATGTAGAAAGTCACAGGAGGAGGAAGCACAAATGCTGTCACATGGAGGATGAGAATGGAAGGGTATAATCACCAAGAAATAAAATTTATGAGCTAATTATGCTCTTTTTTCCTAAGGATTCTTGTCCTTGATTTAATCCCTCTGAAGGTTTGGCACAGCTTTGGTGACCATGGCTCCTGGGAATGTTCATCACGATCACTTAGGTGACAGGACTGTGGTACCAAACTTAGCAGTGCCTCTTTATCTCAAGGAATTTTGAAGGTGCTTTAGGCAACTTTAGGCAACTGGATATAAGGGAGACAATCCTGCTCCTGTTGGGATGGTGAAAAAGTTCCTCAGCCTCCATCCTTCCCTGGCTTCCAGGGCTTTCAAGCTAATCCCTGCCAGACCTTGATGAGATGTCCCAGACCACAAACAAAAGGAGCTCCAGACCCCATGGGAGGAAGGGACAGAGTTTGCCATGAGAAGTTTCTTTCACTGTTCAGAAAGGTCAAACACAAACAACATCTTCCCAGCTGTGTCATTGCAGCAAGGTGAACTTTTCGTGCTCTGGGCTGAAGGATCCCTCTGGAACAGCACTTCTTCCACCAGGAGCCCCTGGCAGCAGGATGTGACCATCACCTTTTCTGGCCACAGCTCCTGGGCAAACAAGTGACCCAATGCACAACTTGCAAACTCCAGAATCTGTCAAAGTGGGGAGAAAATGAATGTTCTCAAGATCTCTTAGCAAATTTCAGTCTTCTGCTGAAACAGAGCCAAGATCTTTAATTCATATTCACATCCCCAATCAATATTTCAAGAAAACCAAAGTGTAAAGCTCAACCTGTTTAATCGTGGTTCTGCCTTTATCCTGATTGCACCTAATTTCATCAGGGTCACACTGAAGATCTCAGGCTTGTTTAATTCTAAACGCCAATGACAGTCAGAGGAACCCAATTTTAGTTGTGGCTCTGTAAGATTTTTTATTCAAAAGCAATTAAATGGCTTTCTTTGGCTTCCTTAAATTGACAAACTGTAAATAATGTGTTCTGGAGGGTTGTTTCTCCATAGGAAATGATACCATCATATTTAAAACATATATGGAATGACTAGTGATAACTGCTACTAGCTCAATAGATGATAAATCAATAAATTAAAGTAACAGCACATAAAATGATGCATTCTGGTAGACTTAAGGTGATATAAAATAATTGGTGATTTCACTGCTATTTCCATTTTTAATGGGGTTCTGCAGCGCTACGTTCTGGCAGCAGGGCTGGAAAGGTAAATTAATCTTTATGCATCATCATCATCAGGCAGTGTAAACACGGCCAAACTTAATTAGGACATAATAGATTGTTAAGTGTCTGCCCCTCAGAGGTAAGATTGCTCTGGCAAGTGATTACAGAGTCTCAGGCAAGGTCTTTTTTAAAAGACTGGTGGTAGCTTTTCCATGCCTCTGACAACAAACCCCATGGAAAACCCTGCCAGAGGGGCAGCTTTCCACGGTCCCAGGGCCAAGCACAAATCTGCAGTGAAATATTAATGAAATGTGGCCTGAGGTTGTACTGCTTTGGCAGTAAAAACTCTTGTTTTACTGAAAAAAAAACCCAAAACAATGGGAGTCATTGAAATCTCCACCTGGATGGAAGCTCTGGGCCTTCCCAGCTCATCTTCCCACAGCCACGGGCACCCCGTGCTGGGCTGGACAATCCATGGAGAGGGGGAGCTGGGCTGAAGAAAGTGTATAAAAATAGCAAAAATCTTACTTGACATGCTGGCTTTTAGACATTATTGCACATTAAGTAGAGAACTGCAACACAGTCTATTTTTCACTTCTATTTCTGATATCTGTTTTTGTCATTAGCAGATCCATTCCTGTGTGATTTTCTGAGCCTGTTGTACTGTGACCTCTCTTTCCATGGCAGCAGTCGAACTCACACTTTTATATAAAATATGTATTTATACTTTACTACACATGCTCTTGTTTCTTAAATTGAATATGTTCACTAACTGAACACAAGGTGATAATTTCTGGTTTAAAAGTAGCTGCAAAACATAGTTCAGAAATCTCAAAAAATTTTGTGAGACATGTTGGCAAAATAATTCTGAAAAGAAAATTCATTTTATTGGACAGTTTCAGTCTGGATTTAATGTCTGTACAGTGTGGACAGCAGAAAATTCAGGCAAGAAAATATATTGTAGTCTCGGGGGAATTTTAATTGTGTCTGCTTTAAAACTCATTTTGTAGTATGGATTTGGTGTGTCAAGGTCACGATGCACAGTGGCACGAACTGGCCAGATGTGGAGATCTTTTTCACACTGTCAGATACCAAAAGGTGTCTTAATAACTGGAAATCAAACTGCAGCGTTATCTTGAATGCCTTGATTACTCCAAGGCTCCTTTTGGAGTTCAATGTTCTTGATTTTATTTCCTGATAATTATGCTAAGAGTTTTCTGCTGCTCAGTTGCCTCAGGAGTTTGGATATGGTTTTGAGAGCAGGGGAAGGATTCCCCTGCTAGCACAACTCTCCAGGGCAGAAAACATTTCTCATTATGGAAATTATCATAGATATTGTATGAAAAGAGGAAAAAATAATTTCAGAGCTGTAGGAAAGGTCTACTGCAGACCACCACTCTGGACCCATTTTGTTCATCAGGATAAAACAGCAGAGAAGACAAGAATGTTGAGTTCCCAGCTTTATTTGGTCACTGCCGTCCTTGCAGAGGGGTTTTGTGTACTTTAATTTCTATTTTAAGTCTTTAATTCACTTTTTAATTCCCTCTTTGCTAATTTATTATGTTTTTCTCTTTGTTTGCACCACCTAAAACTAAACCAGTTTAATCCACGTATATCTCAGAATCAGACTCCACCCCTGCATTTGCTTTTTCATTTCCACTCTTTGGTAATAGCTTTTACAAGCAGACCAGTTTAAATTCTTAATTTTGTCTTATTCCTCTAAATGCACAATGATTCTTCAACTGGAAAGGAAAGATAGTAGCTCAGAATGATCCATATGTTGAAGTACTGTATTTTCATCGTTTAAATGATAAACTTCCCATCAAATATCCACAAATGTACATTCATGACTCCCATCCAATGATCTATTGGCCAGAGGCACATACATTGTTTTAATTTATTTTGGAGTAAAGGTGCTTTCCTGCCGAGTTTGGATAAGCTTGCTATGCACCAAACAGATGTTCAATAAAAGAGACTTTACTGAATATGACAGAGAAACTCAGGGAAAGAGGATGAAGGAAGGAAAATTACAGGATGTATGGATTCTTGGTTCATCACACAACAGGCCACACTTTTAATCGAGGCCCTTTTACGGATGGAGCAGTAATGAAACAGAAGGACCAGGGATGTCTTGGAAGAAGGCGATGCCAATGTGTTGCTCGTGGTGGAATTAACTTTGGCAAACCCGCTGTGAAAGCACACAAAGCCTCCCCATCCTCTGATGGGTTTAGTTCCTCCCATCATGGGAAAAAAAAAACCTGCAGAAATTCAGTGGCAGGATCTGGGAGAATTACAAGGACAGGAGGTGGGCATGTGAGGGCTCCTTCCCACCATGTGAAACACCCAATTTTGCTCTCAGAAGGGAAAAGTGATTCTTAAAACACCCCAGCCTCACATCTATTCAGGCTTTTCCTGTTTGGAGAAAGGTGCTATTTAAGGAGGAGTTGAGGAGCATAAAGCCAGCCTGATTCATCAGGAGATCAAAGAGGAAATGCTGCCTTTGAGATAAAGATGGCTCTGCTTTGAAAGGTTTCTCCTTTGTTCGGGGATGTCCACCCACCGCGTGGGACAGCTCCTCCTGAGAGAAACACACGAGATAAGCACCTCCTCTGCCTGCTCCCAGGGAGCTTAACCTCCAATTTTTGGCTGTCTCCATCAAAGAGAGAGTTGGTGCCTGACCTTCCCCAGCCCCAGCCTGACTTTGAGCCCAGTGGGAATGGGCCTCCATCTTGTGACAGAGAATTGACTCCATTAATTTTTAAATTTTTAAACCTGGAAAATATTAACACCCTGCTGGAAATGTTCTTGTTTGCAAGACGTGAATCCCAATGTTGATTTGCCAAAGAAGAGGGCTTGACATTCTCCACCCAGAAATCTGCTGTGCTCATCCAGGGGCAGTTCAGCTTTCCTCATTCTACCTTCCGCTATGGATGTGTCAACGTGGTGAAAACTTGAAGTATTTAAATATATTTATAGACATTTTGGTAAAATCTGATGGTATAGAAGGTGGAATGGCTTCTGCAGGTGCAGCTCTTCCATCAGTGCTCCCTATCCAGATTATTTGATGTTTCAAAATTGGTCCTAATAGTAGTGGAAATGCCTTGGAATGTGGAGTAGGACAATCAATATGTGACCTGATTTGGCTGCTGAGGCTTTCCCTTGGTGGAATGGAATGGAGAGAGAAGGTAAGAAGGGGTTTCTGGAAAAGGCACCTTTATAATTGAATTTCCTAAACTTCCATTCAGGAAATTCTCAGCTTGGCTTATCTCACCTACATTCACTTCTTTAGAAGGAACTTCCTTTCTACAACCTACAAAATGTGTATTTTCGTGTAGACATGAGATAATAAAGGCAAAGAGAGTAGGATATGTGGAGAAAGATGGCAAAAATTCATGGCAAAAGAGGATCTGAAGGAAATGAAAGGTCTGAGTGGTAATTGGCATCAGACCTAACTACTTATTTTTTTAAGAAGTTGCTGAGATGCTGATGTGGATATTTACCAAGCTCTTCCTGGGCAGGACTTACTGGTTATCAGCAAGTTGAGAAGAGAATTCAGCTGTGGGACTGTGATGGGCTTCTCCAAAATACGCATTGATATTTGTTAGTTTACAATGGAGAAACAACACTGTCCCTTTAATAATAAATCTTTTTATAGTTTATTATTAAAACCACCAGCCATTCAGAGCCAAGGGTCAATAAACAGGAGTTTGCAACGTGAAGTAGGATCCTGTGTTGATTTACTGAGCCATTACTATGTGTGAGTATCTACAACCAGGAGCACCAGGTCTCCACTGCTGCTGATAAATTCACACATGACGCTGAAGTTTCAAAACACTGAAGCCTGGGCAATGTTTTTCACAAGATGGATTGGCATTTTTAATAATTCCCAGATCCCAAACACATATGAAACGAGCCCTTGATGAGAAAGGTCTGATTACAAATAACCTGCAGAGAGATGAAAGTTCGTTTTTAATATCTGTTTTTTTAATTCTGCTTTCGACTTTCAAGAGGCTTCAAAAGAAGGCAAAGACTAGAAAACAGTTTGATTTAATACTGTTAGATGTGTGAAATAAAATGCTGGACAATAAGAGATGTAAAACAAGCAACAAGTGCAAATGACTTAAATCAAATTAAAGAGCTAATTGAAAATAATGGAATTAAACCCTTTTTTGGTTGTTGTTATTCATCTGGTTTTCAACACTGTTTGCAACAGCATTTTTTTTTTATTTTTTTTTTATCTTCTTCACTTTGAAGAACAAACTTTCTCTGCCATGAAAGACAATGATTTTAATCAGGCTCTGAAATGTCATTCTCTGGGGATGTGGATGTTAAAATGCCAGCGAGGAAGAGAAGCACCATCAACACAAACCAGCAGGGCAGGCACGGAGAGAAGAGGCCTCGGTGTGTGGAGCTCTGATACAACATCCTGATACTGAGATCCTTCAGCTCCCATCACAGGGATCCTCACCAACACCACCTTGCCTTCATTCTCTCTGTATCTAAAGGAATTCTTTTTTGTTGTTGGTGTAACATGGACTCTCTCAGATTCAACTGAGCAGATCTCAGACTCCAGTGAGGAACCACGAGGTACCTGCTGGTAAATCTCTGTTTTTAGAACAGATCACCAAATGTGCAGTGAGCTTTTGTTGGTTTTGTTTAAGTAGCTGAAGGGAAATGGGGGTTACATGAGGGGTTTTGGGTGCTTTTCTATTCATTAAAGCAAAGGAGTGACCTCTCTGCAGTGGGACTGGTGTGACTGCAAACCTTCCTGTGCTGCAGGGAGCTGCTCATGGGTGTTCCTCCTTCTCCTGGGAGAGGAGGTGTCCCAGCAGGAACACAAGTGTCCTTGTGGCTCCTCACTGTCCCCCTTCTCCTCCCCTGCCCAGTGCCCTTGCAGTGCCAGGCTGATTTCTCCTTGCTCTCCCAAGCCTCCTCCTCATCCTCCTGGGCTTGAGCTCCAGGGCAGGGATGGCTCAGCAAAGGTGCATTTGCCCAAAGGGTCTGAAGCCTTCAGTGCTTAGAAAAATCCTGCTGAGTAGAATTGAGGATTTTTAGGTTCTTATCAAAGTTAAACGATGATTCTGTGATTGTGGAGCACATCTGCAGGGGGATGTCACCCACAGACCTTGAATGAGGCCTGGCGTTGCAAAATTAAATTTGTTATTTAATTATTAGAGCAAAATTAAACCTGTTATAAGCATTTTGTACAGAAAATGCCCCCATAAATCCCTGTCATCAGTGTTCAGAAAGATTCTCTCATTTTTTGACTGGAAGCTCCCAGAAATAACTTCCCTGTGGAGTTCAGAGCTGGGCAGCACAGCAGGCTCAGCTGCTCCTTGGCTTTAAAGGTTATTTTTGCTTTACCCCATCCTTGCACAGGAGAAAACCATGTTTGGAGCAACCTGTTCTAGTGGAAGGTGTCCCTGCCTGTGGCAGAGACTGGAATGAGATGGTATTTTATTTCCTTCCAACCCAACCCACTCCAGATTCTGTGATTAACTTTCTTCCTTTCTCATGGGCATCTTAATTTTAAGTCTTGCAGAAGGAGAAAACCAACTGAGACAACACGAGAACAATTCCCCTGCATGTGGAAATGTTTTTTTTAAAATGAAATTATTTCCCTTGTGTACTGCTACACTGCCTCTTCATTAGAGGGACAGGAGAAGTGTGTGCTTGCTCAGTGCTGAGCTCTCATGGTGTGCAGGGCTGCATAAAAGAAATCATTCCTGGTGCTAAAAACCAACCTGACACCGCTCCTTAAGTTTGGTGAAAT
This sequence comes from Parus major, assembly GCF_001522545.3. Lineage (NCBI taxonomy): Eukaryota > Metazoa > Chordata > Aves > Passeriformes > Paridae > Parus > Parus major. The sequence goes on from NC_031772.1 coordinate 4,844,512, forward strand.
ATCCAATCAGTCTCAGTGGGTTTTTCAGGAAAAGGAATAAATAAAATAACAGGAAGAAAAAAAAAAAAAAACCAAAAAAAAAAAAAGAAGGGGGAAAATAAAGAAGAGAGAAAACCCACCAACCCTGGTGTGTTCCCATAATAAAGGGTCTAAAAATGCCCCGCTCATTGATGCAAAATTACAGTTATTGTTTATCCTCCTTCTACTTCACACAGCTTTATACAATACACACCACGAAAAATACAAGCAAACAACCGACACATTAGTTAAGAGACCTTCCATTTTACTTTGGCGGTTCACGATAATGGAATTTAATTGTGGAAAAAGCTGAATAATTTTAGCTGAATGTCATTTGGTTCATTCAAACTGGGAATCAGGGACATTTTTAACAAAGGTTTTCAAACTTCTTTTGAAATCAGGAAGCTGCTGTGCACAGATAAGGGGAGAGGTTTGAGGATTCTCTATCAGAAATTTCAAGGTTTTTTCCATCTGCTTTTTCACATTAACTGGTAATTATCCAGAAAGGCACATAATAGTGCAGAAATGACAGAAGCTGACAAAGGTTTTCCTAAGATATGTAAATTGTCAGTGATAGGCAAGGTGCAACAGAAAGGCTTTCTACAGCACAATTATTTATGCCAGTTTCATTTGCTTTTAGGTAGCGCTGATGGTTCTACCCCACCGCCGCCTTTATCACAGGCACTGCACATTCCCTCACCACCAGCACAAGGCAAGGTGGCAAAAACTGAGCTTGGAGCTTGGTGGTCTCCTCCAACGCCTCTATTTTCTATTAAATACGTGCACAGGGGGCTGTGTGTGGAGATATTTCTGAGTTGGTTATAACCTTCCCCTCCATTCCTCCCGCTGCAGAAATAAATATAAAATGTCATCCTTCCCAGTGAAGCAGCTCCCACACAATGGTGGTCTCAGAGCCCACCTTGCTCACAGCAGCTCTTTGAGGGAGGAGGTGTTAGAGGGGACACTCAGCTGTTTGCCTCTGAGGTTCGTTAGCCCTCTCTGCTAATTGCCCAATTCCAGCAAAGCGCTGAAGCCCTTAGAGCTGCTCGGATAAATCCCCTTCCTCCAGCTCGCTCTGTGCAAGGCTTCCTTCTCTTGATGGGCTTGGAAAGGTGGGTGGTGGGACGACCACTCCATTTGCCTTTAAAAATTCATTCTGGGAATGTAGAATCATGGAATAGTTTGAGCTGGAAGGGACCTTTTGAAGGTCATCCAGTCCAAGCCCCTCAATGAACTGGGAAGGCCGGATTTGGGTGCTCTTAGGTCACTACTCCTCCAGGGAGGAAAGATCCCCTCTCCCTAAATTGTCCACTCAGTCTCAGCAATTATTACCCAGGGCATCACAAACATGTCATCCCCTTGACTGTGCCAGCAGGCCAGGCTGGGCTCCAAGTCTTGAACAGGGTTCTACAAGGATATTTTAAGTCTCTGCTGTACAGGCAGAAGGATTGGCTTTTGATAAATATTCCTTTGCCAAAGGAGAATTTGGGCTTCTGTGTCTTTCTGAGAACTTAATTCTTATTTAAGTAAAGAGTAAGGGGCTGTGCCTGGGAGAAATTCCTGCCTGACCTCCCTTTCATTCAGCTCATACCAGAATTACAGGTTTTAATTAACCTTTCCTGGGAATAGGACTTCCCATGTAACTTCCCATGTAACAAGAGGTTATAGAGTCTTTAATGGATGGAAGGACTTTACCTGCTGTAGTGGCACCAGAGGAGTTATGGTGGGATAATCGCTTCCCATCAGCACCTAAGTGATGTTAAAATACCCTGATGGGAGGAGTTTTCATGTGTTTGTGCAGGTGGAATTAATTTCCTTTATGGTAATATTCCCTGAAGTTAATGGGTGCTGAGAGAAAGGACACAAGATGCAACACAACAGACTTGTATTAAAAAACCCCAATGAGATTGCATTTGAAAGTCAATGGGCTTTGTTATTAACTCTAAGGACTTTCTCTCCTATCTGGTGCTTTGTTTTCCCAAATCAGAGAGGTCAAACCCATGTGAAAGGCTTGGGGAGGGATGGAGAAGAAGGATTTCACCTGCTAAAGCCATTGGGCTGCAACTGGTGCCCATGGAGCGTCTGTCTCTGGAGGAACCAGCTGGAGTTACTTGCTTTCCTTACTTTATTTCATTTTATTAAAGACAAATTTTCTTCCAAGGGCTTTTATGCCATAAAGATTCAGTAAAAACTTCCAAGAGCTTCTTAGTCAGTGCTGAACCCCACCAGGATGTGCCAGCTCTGGGGGGTTGGGTGAAACATCCCAGCAGCTGTTTTTTGGGGGTTGCAGCCCCAGAATAGCTGATGTGCTCATGACCCCTTTTGTCCCCCATTCCTGTTAATTCCCAGGACTCCCTCCTTTCCCTGAGCAGCCCCTGGTATTGCTGGAGGGGCAAAACCAGCAGCTCCAGCTGCTGACACTGGGCTGTAGCTCCACTTAGCTCTGTGAAAGCCAAAAAAGGCATCAAACGTGCCTGGGTTTAAGCAGAAGTCTATAAATTATTAATTGCAAGAGGAAACCCCAGCTCATGCTCAGGGGACACCCCAGGACAAGATGAGGTGGGGGACCTGATCCCAAGCTCAGCTGGAAATGGATTTTGGGAGTATGCAGGTGAATTAAATGAGGTGGGCCAGCAGCATCCTGCTGATTTTCATACAGAGCATTTAGGATATTAAAAAATTGCCTGAGCGCTGATTACGTCCTTAAACTTTCTGGATTTCCTTTGGTTTTACTGTTTTTAGGTTTCTTTTTTATAATAAAGTTTAAATTAGATCAAAAACCACCAGGCCTGTGAAGATGGTCCCGGGTGGTTTGTGCACAGCAGAGCTGAGGACTTTGGAGTTGTCATGCACAGACATCAGGTGAGAGCTGGCAAAAGCACTTTGAAAAGGCACAAAGGCACTTAAGGACAGAAACCCTGAGGATGCTCAATAAACAATCACAGGAACAGTGCCGTGAATGTGACTTTGCCATTGTTACACATTTCTGCTCCTGCTTGTAATGACATTTTGGCCACTGTCTAAATACACAGAAATGGCCTGAATGCATCATCTGGATTATCTGATATTAGTTTAAATTTTCGGGATTTTTTCTGCAGCCTCTTGGTAGACTTTGAACTAAGCAAAATAAAAAAAAAAAATTAAACCTATTTCAGAGTAATTGAACTGTGTTCACATTAACTTACACTAAAATTATTTTTAATTAAATGAACTTCCCCTGTTTGTAGCTGGAAGGTACTTGTGTGAGATAAAAACTCCATTCTAATAACGCTGAGACTCACCAGCACTTAATTAGCATCACAACTCAAGGCAGGGGGAGCAGGAAGGCGAGCAGTGAGGTGGGTCTGTGCTGCTGGGTGGGATTTTGGGAAGGGATGCTCAGCCCCCATCCCAGAGCCCACCCAGCACCGCGAGGAACGCCGGGAGGCGAAATCACACCTAGGATTTGACACAGTTTGTGGCAAAAGCAATTATAATTAACATTATATTAAATATTAAGTCAAGATCATAAAATGTTGATTGGTACTGATTAGCTGCATAATCCATAATTAGAAATCACTGCACCCTTCAGCAGGTACTGTAGTGCCTTGCCTGTGATTTCACCGCTAAATTAAGCGAGAGTGATTCAGCTTTTGCCCTGAGTTTTACTCCTGCATTTCATTTATGGCAGAAGCACATTCAGGTAAAGAAAGGCAGAGGATCTGTTTCCATTCAGGCTGCTCCTGAATTCCCCATCCTAAGGGCAGCTCCCCACCCTTTCCATGCCCATGGGGAAGTGATGGCCAAACTGCCCTTGACCATTCTCAGCTCTGCTTTGGTTCTGTCTGAAAGATGTAGGGAGAAGCTTGGATGGAGTCCCCATCCCTGGAGGGGTTCAAAATCCATGTGGATGTGGCTTTTGGGGACATGGGGGAGTGGTGGCCTTGGCAGTGCTGGGGGATGGTCACAATGACCTTAGAAGGTTTTCCCAAGCTGAATGATTCCATGACCATATGGAATTCTGTATTCTCTGAAAATTCTTTGTGTATTTCCTTCCCCCAAAACAGCGACTGCAGAAGGTTGAGCTGAGGCTTTGCCCTCCTGGCTCCAGCCAAGATGGAGCAGCACAAGGCAGCTCCAAGATAATGATTTATTTTTGGCCCAAACTCAGAATACCCCTCAGGACACCTCAGCAAGGAGGGAGCAAAAGGTGATTCTTTATTCTGATTTGATTTCAGAAGACCAAACCCATCTGTGCCTCACTCGTTAATGGGATGGAAGCGGGGACCCTTTGGGGAGGTCGGTGGCTCTGGGCTGAGGAGCTGCTGCAAGAGGGTGAATTATTTGGGGTGTTATCAAAGCTTGCTGCAGCAGTCTTGCTTTCCCCTAATTTTATGGGTCTATTTACCCTGGATATCCATTTGTAATGGATAATGTCATCATCACACTGTGAAACACTCAAGTTTTGTTAAAGTAAAGAACAAAGTCCCCTAAACCATGAGGTTTTATGTCTTTGCTGCTAATTTCAGTCACTGCCTTGGCTGGAGACCCAGCTGTGATTTTCCACAGTAGAGCTGGATAAAAATAATAAAATTTGGTGGATAAAATCCCAAACTCATGGCAGCCTGGCTGCTTCTACTGGAGCTGCAGCAGCCTCTTTGCAGCCGAGCTGATCCAGAGGGACCCTCGGAGGCTGCTCTGGGCACCCGCTGGCAAACCCAGGGCCACAGAGAGAAAACATTGTCGTAATTTCCTCTTCTCCGAAGGCACTTTGGAGTCCTAGGGAAGAAATCTTTTCATTCCTTCTGCTGTTATCTTTTGCTCTGATTAGCATTGTCTGGGAGTGGAGTTGAGGTTCTGGGCAGAGAATTAAATCAATTAAATCAATGCGGCCGTGACGCTCCAGTGATTTTCCCTAACCAAGGGTTGGGCCGAAAAGGAGGGAACAGGGAATCACAGGGAAGGTGGGAAAAAGCAGGAAAGCTGGACTGAAATCCCTTTTTTTCTGTGCTGGATATCATGGAATGCAGCCCTGGACTGGGTATGGGGGGTACTTGCACTCACACACGCATTCCCACATCATTTTAATTATTTTCCTTACTGTATTAATGACTTATTGTATTAATGACTTTGTTTTTATTTAAAGCAATACATTTTTATTTTTATATAGATATATATAAATTTATTTATATTATATATATATGTATATGTGTGTATGTATATGTATATGTACATGTACATGTGTATGTATATGAGATACACTTTTATTTTAAATTAATGTGATGACATAGACCATCTCCATCTTTTAAGAGCTACTTTTGGCTAGTCCAGGGAATCCTCTGCTCTGCCTGAACTCCTTGAGCAGCCATGTATCCTAAGGAGATCTTTGTTCCACTACAAAGCATCCAAACCCTGCTCACATTCTTGCAACAACCTGAAAACACCAGCAAACACAAATCTGGTGTGTTCTTTGCTGAAGTATTGAGAGTCTCAGGGTTACCTCCGAGTGAGCAGTTAAATAAATAAATTCAAAAATTTAGAAGATTCCCATGCCATCAAAACCAAGGTATTTCCACTCCTTCAGGATTTTAATTTGAAAAAAAAAAAAAAAATGAAAAAAAATAACAGCAGAATGTCCTCTCTCTGTCACCCTTCCCTGGGCAGGAGTGCAGGCAGTGCTGGGCACAGGGTGCTGCATTCCTGGTATAAAACTGGGTTTGCATCTCCTGCCTGGGATGCACAGCAAATCCCCCCATCCAGCAGACAGCCTTTTGACTTCTGGAATACTAAAAATGTCTCTTTTTCTGCCTGCAGAACCAATGCATTAACTCTGAGAAGGGGCAGCAGAAGGAAAGCCTGGAGCTGGAACATCCTTTGAGCAACAGCAAAGCAAGAGAAAGCAAAAACACCCCTCTAAGATGGCTGCAAACAGAAGGTCTCTGCAGTCCTTCCTTAAGCACTAAAGCTATTTTCATTTTAAAATATCTACTTAAAGGCAGGTTTAATCTCAAAACGGCATTTTCCACTTTAAAATAAAAAATCACATGCACACACAAAAAAAAAAACAACCCACCTTCAAAAATGTCTTCAGTTATTTCTCCTTCTTTTTTTTTTTTTTTCCAATTAAATTAATTTAAACAGAGTGAAAAATGCTTTATGCCCTAAGAGCCTGAAACCTCTGGTGTCAGCTGAAATGGGCACTTGTGCTCTCAGCTTCAGCCCTCGCTGCAGGCACCTCTGCTTTGAAGCCTTTGAAGTGTTTGTGGCACAGGAAGAGTCTCTCCTCAGAGAACACCAGTTATTTTACAGATATTTAATGTGTGAAGTGTGTGTGCCTGTGTTTGGGTTCGGATAATGGGGGTTTCACAAGGCAGGTGGGAAAACAGGGATGGGATCTTGACTTGCAGAGCAAAATTGAAGGAAAAACCAACGTGAGAACATCTCTAAGATGCTTCCAGCCTTCATCAGCACCATCCTGAAGATGCAGATGAAATTGTCTGACCTTCAGAGGGACCAAAATATTTGTTTAGTGCCTTTAGAATTCATTCACTCTCCCAGCACCAGGATTCCATTTAGAGGAAATAATGCCACCAAAAAAAGCCTGGGAACACCAAGGGGCTGAGGATGCCCAACCCCACAGGGCAGCTGGTACAACCCCCAAACTTATTTTGGGGAAGTGATGCAAAAGCCTTGCAATAAATTTGATTAATGGCTGATTTGATTTGGAGTTAATTATTTAACTCATGTCATGACTTCGCTTGTGATTTGAGAGGCAAAACCTCTGCCTGCATTTCAGGGGAGCTGATGCAAAATCTCCACCTTGACACCCAGCAAGGCCAATTTTGAGGCTGATTTGTTGAAATTATTACATTTCCCTTCTTTTTTTGCAGGGGGAGGGGGCAGGGATGCCCAAAAGTTGATGCCTCTGTTTCAGAATAAGCCACGTTTATTCACCATGCACTGAAATTATTCCAGCTTGTAACCAACGAGGCTGAATTAAAATAAAAATCTCAAATCAGCCAGTTCAGCCAATGTTATCTGAGCACTGATGGTTTGCTGAACATCATCTCCCATGGACTGGTATTTAAATAGAAGAAAATACCAAAAAAACCCTCTTACATCTGAAATGGAAAAACAATTCTGTTCTGTGACTTTACAGAGTTATTTTTGAGGACATGTAATTTATCTTTGCAGAGTCCCTGATCTACGAGAGGCTCTTTCTTCTTGGTGTTTGTTGCTTTTCTTAATGTAAACACAAGGAAATATTGGGTAATGGATAGGGGGAATAAATAGATAAAGGATATAGAATGAAACTTCTGTTTTTCAAACAATTGCCCTTCATGCTACTTTATTTTTAATTTCTCCAGCTTTCCTGGAGCCATCCTTGACTCAGCCAAGGCCAGATGAGACCTCTTCCTTCTTTGCAGATCCTGAAGATTATAAAGCTTCAATTTACTTTTCCATAACCAAATGTTTAGTACCTGCTGGACTACATTTTCCTTTGGTATTTCTTTTTAGCAGCAGTCCCAATCTTTAACCCACTGGTTCTTTTGGGTTGAGCCAAGGGCTCATCTGATCCACCTGGAAATATCAAGTTCCAGGACATAAGAGCATCACCTGCCTTCCTGACAATTCCCAAATTAAATGCAGCACAGAATCTTGGCTATATCTCAAAAATAGGTGAATTTTATTTCTTTTAATTTAAAGAGGAGGAGAGAATACTTGTAAGAAAAAATAGAAAGATGAGAAGGAAGAGAGAAGGTCAGTGAATATCCAGCACTGATTTAGAAACAGGCTCTGCCAAGCAGGGGGAAAAGGAGCCTTTCCCAATCCATTCAGTTTATGGTTATTAGTATTGATATTGTATTTCTCTTGGCTCCCAAAAGGAAAAGTGGGGAATGAATCAGGAAAAAAATACTTTTCTGTAAATAATTTTTTTTTTCCAATTCAGATGTTTTTTAGGAAACTAAGCTGGGGAGGGGGGAAATCTGCTTCTCAAATGTCAAGGACTTGAAAGACTAAAAATACATCACCGGAATAAATAAATTAACCCAGAAGACAGGACTGATGCTCTGCAGGCATCAGGGATTAAATAAATTCACTAAATTCAAAGTGGTACTGCAGATAAGAGCTCTTTGTGCTGCAGCATGTACAGCTTATTGATTCTGGGATTGAGGTGCTGTGCACTCTTGTAAAGGGGACTCTGCCTGATATGGCTTAATCCTGCTGTAATGCACAGCCCCGTGCTCCGAGCGTGGAGCCCGCTCCCCTCTCCCCATTTATTTTAATTTGGTTTGTGCCTTCATTTGCTGCACCACATCTGTGCCCTCTCCCCCCAGGCTCTCCCCAGCACTGAGGGGGCACTTCAGGAGGTGCTGAGCCAGCAGGATGGGGGCTGCTGCAGGAAAGGGGCCGTGGGCATCTTCCACAGGGATGGAGCACCCCAGAACTTCCCTCTTCCATCGGTTTTGGGGGCACCGAGGGGACAAGGGACCACCAGCAATGTCTGGATCAGGCTGGGACCTCAGGGGAGCAGCTCCAGTGGGGATCCTGGTTCTGCACGTGCACGTTTTGTTACAGGAGCTACCAAGGAATGTGTCTGACCAAGGCTGAAACATGACCTGGACAGATAAGATGAGTTTTTCTGGGTAAAAAAAGAAAAAGTGGAAAGGGTTGTAATAAATCCCGGAGGAGCTGTTCCACCCCCAGCTGGAATGAAGTTGGGCAGTTTCCAATTTACCTGTTTTCCATGGCAGAGGGTGTTTTATCCCCCCTGGTCAGATGCTGAACTGTCAAAGTTGCTTCACTCTAACACAGGAGGACATTTAATTCCTCCCTTAGAGGCTCTCCTGGTGCTCAGCTCAGGTTTCCTCCACAGGTTGCTCTGCAGGGCCAGCAGGGCTCTCCAAACACAGAACTCCATCATTTCCCAAGGAAGAGAAGAACCTCTGGAGACGTGAGGAAGCAGCTGGGCAGGGCACTGATGCTCTCAGGGTGTGCTGGTCCCCTGGGCCATCTCTCCAAGCACCAGCACCCTCCCAGCCTCGGGGCATCCTTGGGTGTTGGCTTTCAGAATCACCACAAAAAGAGCTGATCTGGCCAAGGGGAAAGACTTTTATTATTAATTGATGTCTCTGAGGTATGAGGGAAGAGCTCCATGGCATGAAAGAAGTTGCTGCAGGGTAACCTCCCCAAATCCCTGTATCTCCCTCAGGTTTGGCAGATCTCCCAGTATCTTTCACCAAAATCAAGCTCTTAATCTCAAGACACCTCTCCTCTCCTACGTAAGGCTTCCTCCTGAGCACGATCCACAGGGCCCGTGTTTCAACACCCAGGATTCATTAATATTTCCTGCAGAGTGCTCAGTAAGTAGCAAAAAAAGCAGGAAGTGTCCCAGATGTTGGAAAGAAAAAATGGAATTATTCATTGCTTACTAACATCAAATGCTAATGTGAGAAAAGCATCCTTGAAGAAATCCTTGACTAAAATTCATCAGAGTGATGTGAAATCACTGTTTTAATTATGCATTTTGAATGTATTTATTAGTCCCGGTTCTGATCTGACTTACAGATGTTTAGCAGTGATAAGGGTCTGCTGCAGCCTTCGGAATTACTCATGATTTATAATGACAAAACTTGGATCAGAATTAGGTCCTTGTCACTACTCTATAATATCCTTTCATCAAACTTCACATTCAACAGATGAAAGCGACCGTGGTTTCTGCAATTTCCAACTCTACCACTGAGCCCACGAGTTCTTTTTTTTTGAAATTTCTCCTACAGAAATGATGACTCTCACAGCAAATTTTGTCTGCTTGAGTTATACTTGCCACGAGAAACTTGAGAGCAAAGGAACTGGACTTTCTAGTGCACCAAAATGATGTGTTTGGCCTTGTGCTAGCAATAAACATGGAATTTGAATGAAGGAGTTAATTGCTTTAATTATGCAACTCTACAATCTCATTCTTTCTTATTGCTGTGACTATTTGATACATATCTAATATTGAGAGATTTTCCAAACCTGTCGGAGATCCAGGGATTTGATGAGGCTACCCAAAAGCTCAATACCAGACAACAATTGGATGTGCACAATACCAGATATTTAAAATAAAACACCCTCTGTTCAAGAATGATTCAAAGCCATGTGGGTTTCTTTCCAAAGAATGATGGAATTTTAAACTATTGCTTGTTCTAGAGCTGATCCAGAAAGAGCAAGTCTCCAGGGATGCTTTACTCCCTAAGGCATGAATGCATGATTAAGCTAAATGTATTCCATAAATGCCTTGATGACATTAAACTAAATTTTTTAAAGAACAGATGGAGAAAGTTAATAAATATTTCATTCTATAATATAAAACTCACTTCTATATTCACAACTTCAGGGATCCTCAGCTTCACAGATATCAATAAGTCTGATGGATTTCTTGCTGCATTCTCATTCTTCTGCCCTGGTGTCTCTTATGGGATCATCATTTCTGCATGCTTGGATTGTTTTATGGGATCAGTGAAAGGCAAGTGACTGTAAATCTTGACCTCTTCTGCTCCTGGATTATATACTTTTATTCTTTGTGACCATAAGTGTTCATCTCCACACTGAATAGATAATTAAATGACAAAAATTATTCGAAGGGAATTTATAGTGAGAAATTATCCCTTGAAGAACTGATGGGGAACAGGAATAACCCAAGGAGAACCAGAAAAAAAAACCAAAACAACAGTTTAGAATGGACAAATAAAACACTAAAATTTCTGTGTACCTGGGAATGTCATGAAACATCCATTCACCAGGAAAAACCTGTTTTTACCTGCACATCCCAATTCTATTCAAGCAAAATTTCTATTAAGGGAAAACAGTGTGGATATTACTTAAGAACTGTAGCCCAAGCCTGTTATTCATATGAAAGAACTAATCTTTACATGGGGGAATTACAATTTCTCACTCTGTGTATGCCATGAATCTTGTAAAAGAATAATTAGAACTTGCTCCGAAAGGAAAGAAACGCCAGACTTGAATAATATTTTAGGAAGAGCATTAACAAACATTTTTACACTGCCAACAATCTTCAGCGCTTCCTAGCAGAGATTTACATTCCATTATTAATTAACTGCACTGAGTCAATAGTGTGACATAAAGCTCGGGAGATGTGAGTTGAGCACAAACTCTGACATCCACGAGAACGGCGCATTTTGAGAAGTTTGATTTAAAATTTATGCAAATGAGCTCAGCAAGCAAGGACCCAGCAAACTACTTCAAAGCACCGTGCTCCAGCCCAAAAAACAAGACAAGATCAAATCTTTGTCATTTCTCAAGTGTCTTTACAAACCTCTGCATATTCAGGACCAATTATTTCAGTATCCGGATAGTTTGGAGGAGAATTAGGAGGTGATTGCTCTTCAGAGGGTCACTGGCACGTCAGCCAATCACCTGAGTGACTGCAAGAATTTAAATGTATTTAGGTGTTATATAATTTGTCTTTTTAAATCTGATTCTTCTGAGGTGTCTGTAAAATACAACAAAGTCCCAGCTGAGCTGCCTGACAGGGCCAAAACAAAGCCAATAAATATACCAACGCTATTGTCCCCACTCCCCTTCCTTCAGCTCCCACCATTATTCATTTTTTGGGTTGAGAAACTTCCCCAGACCGTGTCCAGGGAAAATATTCAATTCAGAGTAATGACAAAAATTATTCAAAACAAATTTATAGCGAGAATTTGCCACTTGAAGAAGTGATGAGGCACAGGCACAACCCAAAGTGATATCACAATATCATGATGTTGTCCCCCCTCCTTTTCCCTCAACCAGGATCACCTTTCAGTTTCTGCATTGGGAATCCCCACAAAACTGTATCCAGGGAAAATATTAAATGCAGAATAAAGCATCGCTGTAAAGAAATACAAATTAATTCCCGTTATGTTTCAAGCCACAGAAATTGGTTTATTCCCTTATTGAAGGTTAGGTTGGGTCCAGGCACATTTGTATCTTCAGAATCAGGGATTTTAAGGAAGAAAAAAGTTTCTCATGTTTCCCGACATCCCATTAAAATGGTTTTCTTTTGACGTCAATTAGAGCCAGCTAAGGAAAAAAAATCATCCTTAATTGCTTTTTAGAAATAGACATTATTGCTTGCACCATCGCAGCCAGATTCGATTTCCTTTTACAAGAAACCAGGATGCTGGGAATGCTATAAAACTCCAGCTCTGCTGAATATGGATGTGGAGAGCTCTGCTGACAGAGAGCTGCTTTCCCTTGGGCTGCGGAAAAACCTGGTGCAAACCCCACCAACGTGCTGAAATATCAAAGTGGAAGAAGGCTGGAGCTGGATGTTCAGCTGGGGCTGCTTTGGGATGGGCAGTGGTTGGACACCACTGCTCTGGAGCCAGGCTGGGGGAGCTGGGGGTGCTCACCTGGAGAAGGCTCCAGGGAGAGCTCAGAGCCCCTTCCAGTGCCTGAAGGAGCTCCAGGAGAGCTGGAGGGGGCTGGGAATAAAGGCTGGAGGTTAAGGGGCAATGGATTCCCACTGCCAGAGGGCAGGGATGGATGGGATATTGGGAAGGAATTCCTGGCTGTGAGGGTGCCCAGAGAAGCTGTGGCTGCCCCTGGATCCCTGAAAGTGTCCAAGGCCAGGTTGGACGGGGCTTGGAGCAGCCTGGGCTAAGGGAAGGTGTCCCTGTCCATGGCAGGAACAGGACAGGTTTCAAGGTCCCTTCCAACCCAAACCATCCTGGGACTCTGTGGATGCCCAGTTCTCCATCCCTGCTTCCCCATGACAACGAGTGTAACCTATCCCGACAATTAGAGCTACAAAAAACGATCAAGTCCTCAAAACTTGGGTGTGTTTCTTTACAAGGAGCATCACCAATTTTCTCAAAGCCTTCTCCACATTTGTCTTACTGCAGGGAATCCATAATGTCTCTGCCCACCAGGAAGAAGAGGAGTCCAGAGAGCAGCACCAGGGGCACCCCGGCGGCGGCGAACATGAAGGACCACCCGTAGTAGACGTGCACGGGGACATCATCCAGGCACTCCTCGCTCCTCTCCAGGAGGATGTACTTCTGAAAATCAGCTGCAAACTCCTTCCACATCACAAAGAGAAACACGAGCAGGAGAAACAAACCTCCTGGGAAGAGAGACAAAACTGAGTTATTGTTTGTGCAGGAAACTCAGGAATAAAAGTGAGACAAGATCATCCATGCTCTGCATCAAAGCTTTGTGTTGCAGGATTGCTGCTCCTGGCGTTGCTCTGCGGGTTCCTGTGGAAGCTGAGGCTGCTCGCCATGGGAGAGCCCCACACCACAGGGATCGGTTCCTGCCCTCTGACACCTTGGGCTTTGAGCACCAGCACTTCTGAAGGCTCTGCTTCAGCAGGATGAGGCTGTGGAGAAACCACCAGAGCAGGGCTGATGCTCCCAGCAGGGTCCTGCCTTCCTCTCTCCAAGTTGGGATGTTCCACTTTTTTTCACTTTTAATTTCTCCCATATTAATGAGGAGACACCAGAACTTAGTTCTTCCTGGTTTATATCTACCCTTGCAAGCAGTGTCATAGCCAATCCCCACCAGGAATGCAAAGATGCCGTGATAAATCCTCCTGATTTCAAAATTCTGGCACTGCCACCCCCAGAGCCAGCAGAGCCTGCAGGGCCAACACATTACAGGGTGGCAAAGGCACACAGCCATGAGATATTAATCTTAGATAGGCTACTAAATACCAGAATAATAACAAGAATATTAAGCAGCTTATGCCATGAGGCTGGAAGCAGATGACAAAAATTAGACTGGCCCAAATCTCACTTACTGTGTATCATTAAAAAAATATATTTCTATGGTGCATTTTAAACTCAACATCTATTAAAGCTAAATAGTGATGGTGTGATGACAGGTCTGAAAGCAGTTCAGAAATATCTGATCCTGCTACTTCACAGGTAGAAGCTGCTATTTTTAAATGTTTCTGTATAACATATAGATATACACATACACACATATATGAAAGAAATACATCACAGCTTATATTATTTTTATGGTTGAAGTGAACTGCTCGAAATTAATTTAGTTGACAAGTTACCACACAGTTCTGTGGATGTGTTGTGGCTTCTGCAGGATTTAATTTCTCCCCTTGCCATTTTTAAATCAAAGGTAGTTGTGGTGTATTTAATTATTCTTCCTGGCAGCTTATACACTCCAAAATCCAGCTCCTGTGCTAAGGAAAGGAAAGGGGTAAAGCTTGACATTGATTTATCTGCTTAGGGAGGTTAGTGAATCTTCAGTCAGAGAAAACAGGTCTGTGTTTCACTGTGATTCTGTTTATAATGGTTATAAAAACATCTCAGAGACAAAAATAAGACTCACACGAAGGTAAGAGGCTTCAAAGTCCTCACAAGGAACGAGGTAGAAGTTGCAGTTTCCCACCCTAAGCTGTCACATTTACTAAACTGCCTCCCATGCCCTAAAAAGATGCAATCTTATCAACCAAAAATTGGTGCAGCCATACAAATATTCTTTACATCACCCCACAGTGATATTCCAGCCGTTCTCCCTGATGTGGAGGAGTCCTTGTATTTCCTGGAGAGGCAGGCGAGGAGTTAAACAGCAGCTGCTGGAACATTTGCATGTTCATTGAGGTTTTGATACCACTTGAAATTAAGTGCACAAATAAATATTTTACACTTACTATGATAGTTGTACACTTAAAATACCAATTATTCTACTATAAGAAAGCGATGGCGTGTTCAAATAGTCGCATGTCCTTTACAAAATACAATGTATTGATAAGAAGGCAATTAAGTCTTTATTACTGATGTAATTTAAAATTAAATTAATTAGATAGCAACTGAACCTTGAAAAGTGCTCCTTTAAAGATCAATTTCTATTTCATTAACTTATAATACCTACCGTAAGAGACGCAAATGAAAGCGCTGCCCCGGTGGGACAGAGAACGTGGGCATGGAAAAGTGCTTTGGAATTTCGCTTTAAATAACCAGGAATTCTGTGTTGATTCCTGCCAGGACAGTTTAGACATCTTAAGTCTCATTTTTTTAAGTAATCAGATCAAAACCTTCCAGTTCTTACTGAGGAGGGTGTGGGAAGTCCCAGGTGTGAGTGGAACCACGCCCAACCTCTAGAGGAGGTCAGGAATGGGAATTGGTCCCTCCTCTGGGCTCAGCAGAAGCTCCAGGTCTTGGCATGGAAGGAATTATTATTAAACAGGTACTGGAGGTGATGGCATGGCCATGGCATCTAAATTAAGAATGTTTTCACACTCTGGGAAAATGACAAGAGCATGTAAATCCAGCAGCCTTCTTCCCTGGAATAATTACAGCTGAGTGATGAAGAATCCCTGGGATTTACACCACGTCCTCAGTGGGAAGAGAAAATCAGAAAGGCAGGTGCAGCTCGGGAAGGGAGCTCACCGAAATCTGCTCAGCCAGAAATGCCTGTTTGGAGCAATCACAAGTGTACCTGAGCCTGCCTGAAATCTGTCACATTTACAGCCATCAGCAGCCTCTTCATCATCAGAAAATCAGGATACTTCACTCCCCTGTTACCAAAGTGTTTGGCATTTTTGTTTTAAAACGCTGTTGAATTTGGGATTTTTCATCTGTTGAACATGTTTTACATTACCCCCTCCTTTCTGGGGCTTTTAGTGTTGGACACAGCAGAAAATCATCTTTGTTTCCTGTCAGCTTTGGGTCTAGAGATGCAGATTCCTTCCTGCTTTGGGCAGAAAAATGAAAAACTGAAAAAATGTAGTTTTCTGTCCTAAACATGACGCTGGCATTGGCACCCACACACAAGACACAGGGTGTGTGTTGGGCTTGGGTAAGTAAAGACCTCATCAAACCTCATCCCCATGCTCCTCTCAGCATCCCTGTGCTTTCTCCACTGGAAAATTACCCGAGTGATCCCTTTCCTTGCCTCTTTCTCCCTTTTGCCACTAGGATGGTACTGGGAAAAATTAACTGCGAAACTCCATCTCCAGGCTGATGAGGTCAGTGGCATCTTCTGGGGTGGGGCTAATTGCCAGAAAATTGCAGTGAGGTATTAAATCTGTCTCCTTTGTGAGCTGCAGATCCAGGAGCCTGGAGCTCCATCCCCCTCTCCCAGCGGAGCTGTGTCTTCCATGTGGGCAAATTGAAGTAGAGCTTTTCCTTTCTCTCACTTTATTTCCTTGTGACACCTTTATAGCTGCTAATTGTGGGGACAGGTGAGTGAACTCAATCTTTAACTCTTATTCTGGGGAAGCTACTGAACTTCTGTGTAATCTGCTAATTAGGAGAATAATGAACTTTGACTCGTTCTCCTCTCTCACTCGTTGCCTCTTAGGGATGTTAATAACGATGAAATGGAGGGGTGACCTCCAGCTGCCCTTCCATAACTGTCAGCCTTCACTGCACGTGGGGAGCCTGAGACTGCCAAAATGGAGCTGCTCCATTTGGGAAGCAGAATATCAGCAAAAAATCCAGCACTTTAGCTCACAGGATTGGGAAATCGGGCCTTTTTTCCATGTTGTTGGGTCATGCTGAGGAACAGGTTGGTCCTGCCATGGGCAGGGATGTGACCCATCACCCCAGGTCGCTCCAAGCTCCATCCAACCTGGCCTGGAACACTTCCAGGGATGGGGCATCCACAGCCTCTTTGGGCAACAGTGCCAGTGCTGCACTTCTAAGTTTAGTCTCTAAAATACCCAAAGGAAAAGAAAACTGAGGAGCACAAGGTAGGAAAATTGAAGGACCACAAGCAAAGTTGTCTCAGAGCTTCCAGAAGCTGCAGCACAGGGCTCATCCAGACCTCTTGGTGACACTGTAGTGACAATTAACCAGCCTCTGACTACTGAAACAAAGGGACAATCAGGCACCAGGCAGGATCTGCCACCGCTTGGAAGCGCTGAAGCTCATTCCGAGATGGCAAGTGCTGGGAGGAAAGCAGCACACTGGCTCCTGGCTCACGTATTCCAGGTGCTTTTGGGAGAGCTGGCAGGGAAAACTGCTCAGCTGGGGCTGTGGATGTGCAAAGGCAGCACCAGGAAATGTCAGATGGGCTCCAGCTCTCTCCAGAGTCACCCACTGGAGGAAATCCAGAGAAATGGATCCAATGCTTTGGAAGGGCTCTCTGAAACACCTCCCAGAGTGGGCCATTGGTTACGGGAGCTGGCACAGGCAGATTTGCCCTCTGGAATGTTCAGTAAATAAAAAGTATCTCTGAGGGAAATCCAAAGGGATCCATAACAATCCTCACCCTTCCGGGCTGGATTTCCCCAGCAACAGATGGACACACAACCCTCCTCAAGACTTGTACCAGGCTGGATGTCCATAAACGTCTGGGAATGCATTTCCAGTCTTTTGGTGGAAAAAGTGACGTCGTTTAACAATGAATAACCACAACTTCTCCCAAAAGTAGGGAGCTGGTGAGCAGAACAAAGCTGCTGGTGAAGGGCTCCCTGTGAGGCCGGGACATCCCGTGGTTCTGGTGCTCCATCTCCCACTCCGACTGCCAGACCACATTCCCACTCTGCAGACTGCCAGCTTTTTCACACTTCCTCAAGGAGAGATCCTTTCTGCAAGGGAGGTTAATTAAAACTGACCTGCAGGCCATGATTAGAAGACAAGAGGCGCTTTCTCCTGCATCATCCCTGCACATCCCGCTATCCAAAGGAAAGGGGTGGCTGGGGACTTGAGGCTGTGTTAAATCCATTGTTCCTACTGCTCAGTGCAATTATGCAAAATATTTTTAGAAGGGATAACGACAAAATAACCATGGAGGGATGCAACCCAAATCCATCCAGAAGCCAGGGCCAAGCAGGATCCAGAGGTCTGAGATCAGCATAAGCCCTGCTGAATAAAGGCATCAGTTGAAACACTAAGGAAACTTTGCTGAAAAACACATTGAATCCTTCTGCTATCATTTGAATGGGAAATATAGTAGGAAGTGTCTTCCAGCTGAACTCGTTCCCCCGAATGACTGTTAATAACAATGATTGCTGTTCAGATTGAAGCTGCATTAATACAAACTTCAATTTTAACAGCAGCATCTTTGTCTAATGCCAAGAGGTTTATGTGATGCATAATCAGCTCTTCTAAAAAGTGTCACATTCGAAGCCTCAGCCTTTTAATCAAGGAGTAGTCAAATAAAGTGGAAAAACAATGAGAAAAAAAAAAAAAATGAAGAGAGTTGAGTATTACTCGACATCCTTTTCTGCGATATTTCTGCCCAATGTGCAGGCTGGACACACTCCTCAGGGACATCTGCTGCCTCCTGGGAGCCTGGACTACAGATGGGAAGACAAAGGGCCCTGGTACAGCCCTTGGATTATTATCCATTATGGGATCACAACAGCCCCATGGAAAACGACAGGTTTGGAGCAGTGTGGCTGGGAATGTGTTTGTGGAAAAGGCCCAGGGGGTGCTGGTGACAGCAGCTGGACATGAGCCCAGGGGTGCCCAGGTGGGCAAGAGGCCAATAACACCAGGCTTGGACCAGGAATGGTGTCCAGGGGGATGAGGGCACTGCTGGGGCACCTTGGGGCCCCTCAGGACAAGAGGGATTTTGAGGGGCTGGAACGTGTCCAGGGAAGGGAATGGAGCTGGGAAGGGGCTGGAGAATTCCTGAGGAGCTGGGAAGGGGCTGGAGAATTCCTGAGGGAGCTGGGAAAAGGGCTCAGCCTGGAGAAAAGGAGGCTCAGGACGGACCTCCTGGCTCTGCACAAGTCCCTGCCAGGAGGGGACAGCCAGGGGATCGGGCTCTGCTCCCAGGGAACAGGGACAGGAGGAGAGGGAATGGGGAGGTTCAGGCTGGAAATCAGCAGGAATTTCTTCATTGTCCATCTCTGTCACAGGCTGCCTAGGACAGGGGTAGAATGACCATCCTTGGAGAAATCTAAAAGTTGTATAGATGTGGCAGCTGGGGTCAATGTCAGGACCTTTCTTGTTAAATATTTTCATTAATGTTTTCAGCCCCTCCTAAATTGGGCTCACTTAAAGCATAAACTGAGAGCAAAGACGGTGTCTCATGTGCTTTATGCCAGGCATGAGGCAGCAGGAGCTGGTGAAGGATCTGCAATTAAGCAGTGGTTTTTCAGAGAAAGGCCTGATTTCATTACCAAGTTCTTCACTTGGCGCAGCTCAACTGAGCTCTAGCCTGTGGCTGCTTGAGTCATAAAAGAGCTTTTTTCTGAGTTTGAGTCACTGGTATAAATCAAGTATTTCTACTATTGAAGCCAGTTATTCCTCTCAAATACAGAAAAGGAAAGAGCCCAAGTGATAATTCAGTGGAATCATTGGTAACAGCAGTGGGAAAAATGAATAAATGCCTATTTTTAATTCATTTTCCTGCAGTGCCATCGTTTCATCTTTTCAGGTCTCCTTAAGCCAGCCCTCCCATTTTGGATCATGGGGTTTGCCTTTCATCACTCTGTGGGTTTCCAGCTCTATCAAAGCTAACAGCAGAGGCAGGAGCAGCCCAAATGCAAAGCCTGACTTTGGGGAATTGAGCGGGGCTGACGCTGCCCAGGCTTAACACACCTGCAGGCTTTACTGAAATAAAAGGATTGCACAGAGAAATAGTAAAAACAAAGTGATTTTCAAAAATCTCAGCCTTGCTAGGACTAAGAACTATCTTGCTAAAGCCTGTCTGAGCACAGAATCACAGAATGGCTTGGGTAGGAAGGGGCCAGGGCCAGGGCCACCTTCCACTGGACCAGGTTGGTCAGAGCTCCCAGGGGTTTAATTCCAGTGGGGAAGAGGGAAATCATTTGCTGCTCCCACCAGAGCCCCATCTCCCACGGCAGCACTCCATCCCCCCCTGCCCCCATCCCAAAGCCACCCTGCCCCAGCCATGTCCCCTCACCTGAGAGCAGCAGGAATCCTCCCCCAACTTTGTAGGAGTGGGGGCTGGAGAAGGGGACCCCACACACCAGCAGGAGCCCCCCCACCAGCCCGGCGGCCACGGCCAGCAGGATGAACGCCGTCCAAAAACCTCTGTACACTGCAACAGGAGCAAAGTCAGTGAAAGGAGAGGGAAACAGGCTTCCTTCTACCTCAGAAATCTTTTTCTTCATGATGCCATGTTTAACTCCTGGTTTAGCAGCAGTGAAAACAACAACCTGTGACGCCACTGTGTCAGGCAGAGCTGAGGCTCCGGCTTTGCCAGGGCACCTGGAACAGCCACGGGTTCAGGGGGAATGTCATGCCCTACAGGATGGGACTGGAATGAGGCCAAAGGGCTGGGAAGGTTTGCCAGGGAAGCACACAAAAAAAAGGGGTGGGAGGAAAGGACACTGCTCTTAGCTGTGCCGGGGGAGGTTGGAAAAATTTGGCAAGAAAGGAAAGAATATTGAAAAATATGGAGAGGTGGATTCAGACTACAGCTTTGTTCCACTTTAATTAACACTTCGGGAAGGGGCCAGGGTCCTGGTTTAAAATAAAAACAGTGTTTGCTAGCAGGACTGCAGGGAGAACAGGAGCTCATGAGTTCCCCCATCAATGGCCTTGCTTGAGTCCAGGGGCAGATGAGCAGCTGCCTCTCCATCCAGGGAATTTGGGGGTTTGGCTGTGACTTCATACAAAAACCCCAGGCAGAGCTGAGCAGGCTCGCTCCATCACATCCCACCAGACAGAACAGGATGGGATGCAGCCCACTAATTTAAATCTCCCAGCAGCCAAGTGGGATACTGCCATAAACCTTATCCAAAAGGTCTTCCACCAGAGACCCTCTGATACCCTGCTCCCCATCCCCTGATTTATCCCTTGGACCACCACATCTTGCCCTGCCAGCTGCTTTCCAGAAGCTCCAGTTCCATTTAAGCAGAGCACGAGCAAGTGGGTAGTGCTGAAATGATTCACACTTGAAAGAAAAATGATACAGAGAAGATGCGTTTTCCTCATTTGAAACCATTTTGTCAGGAGAGCCACTTAGGGAGAGATAAGTATCTTGAACTCTCCAAAACCACAGAATTCATTTTCATGTTTAACCTCCCGTCACCCGTTTCTCTCAGGGAGTCTAAGAGGATGCAGATAAGGCAGAATTATCTCTGGAGCAGGTAACAGCTGGAGGACCCCTCTCCTTGGACAGCCTCCTGTTTTGTCAGCGTTTGCAAATGAGGACGGACTGGTTATGAAGAAAAGGGTGTTCGGGACAGGAGTGGCTGCTCCCCCCGAGGGCTTTGCAGAGGATTGGGAGCTCCCCCTGCCCAAAATGTGGAGGCTGAGCTACCCCCACGTCCCCAGAGGTGATGGGGACAGGCAGGGAGAGGGTGGCCCCCCCTCCCCGGCACCCTCACAGAACCATCAAGGTCGGAAAAGACCTCTGAGAAAATCGAGATATTCCCGGGGCTGCCCCGGGGGACACATTTGGGAGGCAGCTGGGGAGGGTTTCCCAGCCGGGCTGACAGGCAGGGACAGACGCCTCCAGCGCCCTTTATTTAGGACGGAAAAAATAGTGTTTATCAGCAGGATCATTCAGAACCTGGACGCTGTGCCCGTCTCTCCCAAGCAGGAACAATCCCAGTGCTTATCCCGCACTTTGTTTTGTCCCGTGTTTGCTGCACATCCTGCACCAGCTCCTCCTCCTCCTCCTCCTCCTCCCTCCACAGGTCCCTCGTATCCATTTGACACCGCTGAGCGTTCCCCGGGGCAGGAATTCTGCACAGCACAGCCAAAGAAACGAGCTGATCTCCCTCACATGCTCCTACTGACAATATTTTTTTTTATATAAATTAATTTCTCGTAGGGAAAAAAAAAAAAAAAAAAAGAAACTAAAAAAAGGTACTACTAAAGGCTAAGGAAAAGGTCAAGATGTTTGTTTGTGCAGAACGTCTGCCCTGCATCCCCGGAGGCAAGGCAGACTGATGCACACTATTTAAAGAAATCAATTCATTTCAAAAAAGATCATTGAATTAATTCTAACTGCTGCCACCAATTTAGCAAATTAAAATTCCTAACAGCAGCTGATTCATTAAAGAACTTGGAAAATATAGAGAAACATAAATAAAAAGGGACTCGGTTGAAAGGGAGCTCTCCAACTGCGTAGTATTCAGTGCTTTAAAAATAAGGCACTCACTTGTGTGGATTTTCTAACAATTTGGTGTTTAACCGATTTTCCAGTGCTTGTTTATTTTGTCTTGCAACAAATGGACACCTGAGCTATCCAGGGAAACCAGACTCTGGGACCAAGTCAGCACCTGGGCTGGGTTTGGGTTAGGGCTCCAGCTCTTCCCAATGAGTGAGGAGATGGGAGAGAATGGATTTATCCTCCTGCCTTGCTCACAGGAGTCAGTGCTGAACACCCGTGGGAGGGAGCACAGCCCATCCCAGCTGGAGGAGAGAAAAGACAGGAGAACCTCTGTGCTTGGGGCAGCCAACCAAGCAGGACTGGCTGGTGAAGGAGCTCTCCAAAGGTCTCAGCCGTGCTTGGCTGTGTGAATTTACAGCAGGAGGAGCACAGCACTGCCACACATCCCAAATCTCTGCCTGATCCCGTGGAAAAGGAGCTGCTGGGGGAGAAGGAGAGGAACTCACCTGCAGTTGTGTCATAGGAGGGGTGGGGGAAAGGTCCCACAGCAATGGGCATGGGGAAGAGGTAGCCGTGCATGCAGAACTTGGGGTGTGCTTGGCTGGCTGGAAGAGATGAAGGGAAAGAAGAATTAAATCCCTGTTTGCTTTTATTTCCTGCAGAATCAGTTACAGTACTGAGACAGTGATGTGCTGCTGTGCAAAACCTGCAAAACCCTCAGTGAAATCAGAAGGCTGGAGAGGTAAAAAAGATAACAAATATTGGCTAGAGAGGAAAAAAAAAGGAATGAGAATTATGAAAGAGGGGAGATATCAGAGGCTCTGAGACTGCTTCTTGCACATCTTCTCATCTTCATAACCTGAGTCTGAGGTGGACAAAAATCATGAAAGATGGAACAACTGAAGTCAGTGTCAATATTCTCATTGCTGTTTTCCTCCAGAAAATGTGCCTGACCACCTGGAAGGGTCAAAATATTTGGGTACCAGAACAAGATACTTCCAAGACCTCCAGCTGGTGAGAAGGAAAAGCACAATTAGAATAGAAATGCCCCATCAATATTAATACCACTGAGGCTTATCATGATTAACAGTAATAGAATGAATGTTAAATGAATTAATTAATGGTTGGCCACTTATTTAAATATGTTCCCCAGCTCAAAGGAGCACTTTATAATAGGTGGACATTAGTTCATGCTAAATTGACTATGGAATACCTATTGAATTAATTATTACATCCACAAGAGCAGCAAATTAATTTGCCATGATCAATCCTATTATAATAAATACCTAAAGAAGTAGAAAAAAAAAATTTGCCAGTTATCAGAGTGACTCATTTTACTTCAGGTAAAATTATATTATGTATTTCCATATAATGTAATTCAGTAGCAAACTCCCTGTCTCGAGCCTGTCCTTTTTTATCACAAATTTCCCGTGTGAAAAACCTCCCATTGTTCAGTTGAACGGTGGCGGGAAGTATTCCTGCAAGGTTTTACAGGAAACAGGTCAGGGGCTGGGGGACAGCGAAGTCATTTGAAATTTTAATCACTGCAGAGTAAATTTAGTGTAGGAACCTGCATTATTTGCAGGGAAGTGCCCTCTGAGGTGATTGTGCTGCTCCACAACCACAGGAACATCTTCCATCGAGGCCTCGGCGGGCACTGGGCCAAGGTTCTTGTGGTGTTTAAAGCCTTTGCAGAAATTATTTAAATATTATTTAATATTTAACTTATTTTTAACTGGGGGTGTTTTATCCCAAATCCTACTGTAGAGCTGGGTCCCCAGGAGGAGGGGCCTTTCCTATTCCTTTCCTATCCCTGGTGGGAGCAGCTGGGTGACTGGGCCAACCCTTCACTGCACAAGGGCCACCAGGTTGGCACCATCCAGTGTCACAGAACAGGTTTCACCCTTTCCTTCAATTTGTTTTTTAAAGAATGAATGCGTTTTTCAAAAAAAATAAAGGATTTTGCATCCCTCTCTGTTTATTCTCAAGTGTAATTCCAGTGATCTTGAAAAGTAAAAAAGGCGAGATCTTAAAATAAAACGGCTTTTTGTGGTGCACCGCTGGTCCTGAGCTCCCAGGGACACCATGAACACGCAGTTCCAACCTTCCCAGTGCTGAAATCAGTGGGAGCTGGGAATTCTGAGCACCTGGAAGGCAGAAAACAGGGACAGAAGAGTGATTCAAGGAAGGGCATGGGCTCACATTTACAGAACTTTGCCAAACACGAATATCAAGAGGTATTGGGAGGGAAGGGGGAGGAAGGAAGAGTTCTCCTTGCTGGTGGAAGCCACCACTTCACATAACTTTGTAGGTGATAAATTAAATGGCCTCAAGAGGTTGCAACAGTTCTGTGCACAGCCCTCTGAGAGCAAAATCCAAGCCAAAAAATGAGCACAGAAAGGGGACAAAATGAGTGAGCCAGATTTGCTTTTGACAGAAGATGAGAATGACAAAAATTAAATTAAAACCATCTCCACATCCCTGGGAGCACTTCCTGTGTTTGTTTCCCATTAACCTGTGAGGGAATGCTGTGGATACGGAGTGGTGGCGTTGTACTCACTGTACCAGAAGGTCCAGATGGTCTCGGGGTGGCCCTCGCCAAAGAACCAGCACCGCCAGAAGAAACCCTCGTGGTGGAAAGTGAGGATCTCCTTCCCAGCCTCTGTTGGAGTCTCAGCCTGGGGAGCAATGAAAGCCGAGGTTGAAACAAGGAAGATCATGGTACAAAGAGTGTCTGCTTTGCTTAGACAGACATTGATTTCATTTTTTATGGGGTTTTCATTTGTTTTTTGAGTCCACTTTGGAGGGATTGGGGAACACGGAGGAGCTGCTGTCCTTGACTTTCTGCTGTGTCACAGCTACGAAATGTTCTGTTAACAAATTGTCCTGAGAACCTGCACAAACCATTTGCTGCCTTTTCTCCTGTCCTTCAACCCCTGCTGACCAGAGCTGGATGGGAATTTCAGGGAGCTGGGCCTTCTGGGTGTGCCCTACTCCTCAAACACCTTCCTCCAACCCCCAAACCAGACCTGTGAGCACAAGGTTTTGGTCTTTCCAGAAGGGAGGATATTGCAAACTTTAGTCATGGAAGATTTACCAAAGGATTTATTAAAATTATCTCAAAACCAGTTTTATCTTCCTCACACAGTTTGACAAAGGAGACTGTGACAAAATTATGTTTTATGATGGATGAGGAATGTCCATAAAAGAATCTGCCCTGTGAACCACAAAGGAGAAGAGACACAACAGGGAGGTGCTAGAGGTACTTATCCTGTCACAGATTAAAAAGTTTGGGTTGGAAAGGACCTCAAAGCCCATCCAGTGCCACCCCTGCCATGGGCAGAGACACCTTCCCCTATTCCAGGCTGCTCCAAGCCCCATCCAACCTGTCCTTGGGCACTTCCAGGGATCCAGGGGCAGCCACAGCTTCTCTGGACACCCTGGGCCAGGGCCTTGCAGGGAAGAATTTCTCCCCAATATCCCTCTGGCAGTGGGAAGCCATCCCCCCCTTGTCCTGTCACTCCATCCCTTGTCCCCAGTCCCTCTCCAGCTCTCCTGGAGCCCCTTCAGGCACTGGAAGGGGCTCTAAGGTTTCCCCAGGGATCTGCTTCCCTCACCTCAATGCATTTATGCATCACATTATAGCAGCTTCCAGAGCTCTGCCCAGATTCTCCTTTGACTTTCAGGATAAAATCCTGACTATGACAAGGGGAACATTCAGCCCTGAAACTTCCTCAGCTGGTGGCACTGACTTGGTGCATCCACAGCACATTTCACTGAGTTTTCCAGATACTCAGCCCATCCTTATCTGTAAGGGACAGTATTTGACAGTTTAAGAAAGGGCAGAGAAGGTAAAAACCGAGCCTGTTATCCACAACCAGTAACAGAAATAGAAATAATAGAAACAGTGTCTGAAATAGAAATAAAATAGCTCAGAGGGAAGAGTAAGAGCGGTTCCTATTTCTGCCTGGTGCTTTTGAAGTCACTGCCTCAGCATCAGGCTCCCCAACACTTGGCCAAGAGCGTCTCTGAAATGTTTGAGATGCTTATTCGTGTTGTGCAGTGCATCATCTTTGCTCTCTCCACTTTCAAAAACAACCAAAATGCAAAACAATTAACACTGTCACTTCCCAAGTGCACGAAAAACAAGTGGCACTTCTCTGTCTCTGCCATCCCCAGGCTTTACTGAGCTGTGTGAAACTAAAGACCTTGTCTTCTGTTTCACTTCTCCAGGCATTTTTTTCCATCATAATTTTTTGGGTTTTTTTTAAGTTGGGAAAGTCATTTGGAACCATGACTCAAGCAAACAGTGCCCTACATTTGATTATGGGATTCTGAAATGAAAGAAAAATATTTCTTGCTGGCATCATGATGCTTACCCAGGGTGACTCACCGCACCAGGAAAAAAATCAAACCTAATTGGATTGAACTTTGAAGTACGAAAAAGTCTGCACACAACAAGGATCTTCCTGTCATTTTGTAATGGAAACCACACATTGATTGGCACAAAAACATTTCGGGGGAGTGGGTGGCTCGAGGAACTGATCTGGTTGTTATTTCATTGAAGAGTTAGACAACAGCAAGTGCAGCGAAAATCCAGCTTGGGGGATCCAAAAACGAGCGACACCAGCCCTTAGCACTAAAATATCAAGCTGTCCCTTGAAAATTACATTTCCTGCTAACTAAAATCCTATATAAATCTTACTCTGAGGATATCCAGGCCACTGGTGGGATGGGCAGGAACCCGTCTGCTCTGTGTCTGATGTTCACTTTTGTTTGGTGTCTGTGCTGCAGCTGTATCACTTCAGATGGAAGTGATTGCCAAGCCCCACAATTTTAAACATGAACTAGTTTTAAATGAAGAAACTTACAGAGAGAGAAATCTTTTAATGGCAAATATCAGGACATATCTTTTGTCTTTAGAGGGAAATGCTGTCAACAACTAAAGCTCTTACATTTTTGCCTTTCATTCTCTAATGTTCATATCTGCCAGATTACAGAGGTGCCGTCTTCATGTTTCCTAGACACAATTTACTCCAGTCAAAATGCTCAATATTATGGAAAAGCAGGGTTAGATTTTAAAGAATTTAAAGTTTTGCCTCAGGCTGGTCACTTTCACTGAGCATAAATATTATCACAGATTTCAAATTTTTAGATCTGAAATTATTTAGGTAAGTTCTTTCAAAGCACAAGATTGCAGAGCTCACCCCCCTGGTGCTCAGAGTGCTGTTCCCATGGTCGAAGACCCCACAGGTGTCCGTGGCCAGAAGCCAATAATCCGTCCCAAAGGCGATGAGGAAGAGCAGCACCCCGATGCCTCCGAGGATCCCGGCTGCCAGGGCGGCTGCTCCGGCCTTCATGGGGCAGCAGGGGGGAAACCAGCACAACTGGAAATCAGAAAAGGAGGAAAACCCCCGAGTTTCCCGGGTCTCTGGGAGAGCAGGGCCAGAGAAATGCTATTTTTGGATGTGGATAATAATCTCCTGGCTGGTGTGAGTTTCAGTGGGTGGTGGGGCAGGACTAATAAAAGCAGATGACCTGGCGTAAGCAAGCAGCTGTGGCATTAAGGATCATGACAAACAGCTACTGAGGCAGAGCAGGAGCCATCCAAGGGGACACACGGCTGCTGCTCCGGGAGGAGCCGAGCCCAGAGCCCTCAGGACACGGCTCTGAGTCACGAGTGCAGAATTCCTGGGACACCAGGGAGTTATTCCCATCCCTCCCTGCACACACGAGCAGAGCTGGACCCAGAGGTCTTCCCCACACTGTGGAGCCCGTGGTGTCCTCAGCCACTGTGGTGACACCTCTCACCATGTCCCCACAAATGGCACCTTTGGAATTTGTGTCTCCTTCTTCATCTGAGAAAAACTCTGATGTGGCTTTCACAGAAAGCAACCCCAGGGATGCAAGAAAAACATTAAAACACGGGGAGATCTTAAATATCCCGGTCCTCTTGGAAGGGCTGCAATCAACACCTTTGCACCAGGCAGGTCCACACGGTGCTGGACAAGGAGCATCCAAGCAGGTGCACACATGGACACACTGGGGATGTCCTACAGTTGTAAATGATGTTCTCCCCCCTCCCAGAGAAAAGTGGATTATATGGATCCATACCTCTCCCACCCACCCAGCCTGCTGTGGGAGAAGTGTCTCCTGGGAGCAAGGACATTCCTGCATGGAATTTCACTGCCATTTGCTTCCTAATGTTTTTGGCTTCTGCTGGAGCATCTGCTGTAGATCACTGCCAGGAAAGGGATGCCAGACTAGGAAAATTATAATTTCTGTAGGGCAATAACTATATTCCTGTGACACGCCAGGAGGCTGGGAGAAGAAATTTAAATCACAGTTAAAAATTGCATTCCGATTTTCTAACCTTAGCTTTAGTCATGACCTGCTCTAAACAGGGGGGAGGTTGATGATGTTGACTTCTCTATCCTATAGGAATTTGTGTTGCCAAATTGATTCCCGAATCAATTTAATATTTGAAGTTACCTGTGAACATATGGGTATCTCAAAGCAACTGCACACTGGTTGGGGAACCTGGAGAAGGTTGGGAAAATTTTTGACTGTACTTTTTATTGAGGCATATAGAGCGCTGAATGTTCTCAATCTTCTGTTGTGCTTCTACAAGCACAACGGAATTTAAATTATAATCATTTATTTTATCTTCTGCATTGTCTTTCTTAAATATTGCAAGGGAAGCTGTTAAGTAACACGTTAGGCCTCTCTTTCCCTCACTGTCCCAGGGGCTGAGTTGCTCCTGGTTTAACCTGACTCTGAGCATGTGAGGGATTCCACAGGATCCAGGATTCAGAGCAAGCCCTTCACTGACAGGGAGAAAGGAGAGCTGGGGCAAGGTTCAGATTTACCATCATGCAGGGTGAAAACCCAGCCACAAAGCTGGGATTCTGCAGGAATAAACACACCCTGTCCATCCCATTGTCCTGCCATTCCACTGGAAACACTCCCAGACACTGAGGTTCTTGTGATCAACCCTCCCTAAACCTCCACTCATCCCATCCCTACACAAATTACCTTTTCCCATCTCATCCCAGCATATTCACTCTTTTTCCATAGTTTTGAACAGCAATATCACACCCATCTCCCAGCCACTGGGGCTTCACTGCTGCTCCTTGTAGTGAATGCAAAATGGCTGATTAAATACAAAGTACAGCTTATCTATCACCTAAATAAGCAATTAGTGCAATTCCAATCAGACATTTAACTACCACACAATCCTGGCTAGACCTGTCTGAAGTGACAATGACAACTGGTTGCCATCTCTTCTTGTGATCTCCTCCTCAAAGCTGGACATGACTGACAGGAGCTTTGGCAATGCTCAGAGGAGCTGGGTGAAAACAAGGATTTGCACACCAGGAGAGAGGATTTTTTTTGTAGCTCACACTGCAATTACATAAAATTAAAATGCAAAGTGGGCACTTGTGTATTTTTGTTTTTAAAAAGGGATTAATGCACACTTCCACATCTCTGGGTGTGTTTTGAGCCAGCTGTATTTGGCACTGCTGTTTTTGTGCTACTGCACATCCCGAGTTAGTGCTGTTTGCCATTTGGAAGTGTCCTCAGGAATTCTGGGTCCCACTGGCAGAAAAACCCTGCGTGGCTGAGGCAGAACATTGCTGGTGCCCAGCCTTGGCTCTTCACAGGATGCCTTCTGCCCAGTCAAATATCCTCCAAATTCTGAGGCTGTGGAACAGGAATTGAGCTCCCAAGGTTGGGATGTCTCTCCATGCACTGAAATCCCACCCCTGACAGGTGTTTCTTTTCAAAGACAGGTTGGACAGGGGTTGGAACAGCCTGGTCCAGTGGAAGGTGTCCTTGCCCACAGGAGGGTTTGGAACTGGATCATCTTTAAGGTCCCTTCCAAACCATCCTGTGATTCCAGCATGATTCTATGATTCCTTGTCACAGCCCCAAGCATGTCCTCATCACCTTCAGGATCCAAAAAATCCCTGGCCAATGAGACCGTGTGGTCTCTCCCATAGTGTGTAGGAAGTGATGATGATGGTGTTTGTCCTTTGGAGCCCCTGTTGGGGTCTCTGGATCCACACCAAAGCTGGGGGAGTGAATCAACCATCCAGCACCACATTCCATGCAAAGGCAGACACAAATAGCATTTAACTCCCAAGGAAAACAGCCCTTCCTTTCTTCCCTTGCCTCTCCTGGCACCAGCAGGGACCTGCCTTCAGCATCCTCTTATCCACAGAGGTCAAATGATAGTGCCACCCTGGGAAGCTCCAGGACTTCAGAGGATGGAAAGGAAACTTCTATCCTGAGCATTTTATTAATTCCTAATTGACCCTGAGGAGGTTTTTTTGTTTGTTTTCCCTTAAGCTTTTGAACCAAAAATTGTGACTCTCCAAAACATACATATTCTAGCAAGGAGCTGGGACAAGTCAGCTCAGATTTTTCACAGAAGTGGGTGTTTTACCTTTGAATTGATCAAAGACTCCATCAGCACAGTCTGTGTTGTTATTTCCTGGAGTTTGATCCATGCTCACAGAAAAATTTACATTTTATGTAGATAGATCAACATATTTTCACTCTCTCATGTGGAAAGCAGAGAATTTCTTGGAATTTTATAAAGAGATGAGTTTCCAGGGCAGCCTTTGGAGATTACACTGAGTCCCTTTGGAGATCTGCAGACCTTTCTTCATCGGAGCTTGGCCTGATGATCCTGGGGGGTGAAATCTTGGAATGGATTGGAATTGGGTGGAGTCCCCATCCCAGGAGGGATTTAAAAGCCCCGTGAATGTGGCACTTGGGAACACGGGCCAGTGGTGGCCTTGGCAGTGCTGGAGGAATGGTTGGGCTCCATGGTTTTAAAGGGCTTTTCCAAAGCCCTTTTAAATGATCCATGGTTCTATGATCTGCACTGCTCCAAAAGACGTCCCTTGTGGTGTTTCCTTAGGTAGGTGAGTGAATCTGTCTCGAGGCTCTTCTTTTACTCTTTTTTTCCCCAAACCTCAGAACAGACATTACAGCAAAGCCAACCAGACCACGACAAGAGCCCCCAAGCACTGCCAACTTTACCTTGGAAAATCCACCAGCATCCCCAATGGTAGATCACAAAGAGCAACCCCCCCAGTCTGAGCTGTGCTGGAAGGGAGAGCAATAGATACCCATGTTGACATTTGCCCCTTTAATTCTGAATTAAAATTATAATCTCCAGTTCATCTCCATCACATGCTCCCTTTTCATCTCCCCCGTCTCCACGTCTCTTGGAAGAAGCACATAAGCCTGGTTGTTGAAAGATCCTTCATGGTTCTTCTGAGGCTGAATCCCCTCCAGGACTTGATGTCAGGAGAGAAAAGAGCTCAAATTTGCCTCACCTGCTTCTCAAGCGCTGCCAGCCCTTTCCAGGATTAAGTCATTATAATCTCCTTAAGCAGTCATGAAATAAAATAAACACAAGCGTGGTTTTCTGCTCAAAATAAAAATACTTAAGTTCACATGAGAAAATGCTTTTGGAGTTCTGAGTACAGGGGAGATTTTGCCTGATTTTCAAATGCAGCTGATGGATGTCTTTGCAAAGAGTTTTCTGATGTGGTTTTTGGGTTCTCTCTTTGCTCTCAAGCTACTCCCCCTTATTAACAACTTTTGCCCATTTTAACCTGAACTTTCCACTGACTCCTGTAAACTTCCAGGGGAAGCACAGAGCAAAAACTCTCTGAACTCCTAAAGGAATCAAACTGAAGCAATTTATTTCCACAGAACCATGCAATATTCAATGATACACTGAATCCGTGTTTTTAACACTTTTTAAAGGACTAAAACCCTGGAAAGAATTAATTAGGCATGCTCTGAAGCCTGAGCACTTAACAGTTTTCCACTTGGTTGTAGAATTTTAAGACCACCAACACTGGATACTGGCAAAGATTATCAAAGGTACTCTGGGCTGAAATACAAACTAGTCAGAGGGCTTGGCTGCTAAGTGACTGGAAAATACTTCATAAAAGCTTTAGATGGGCTATTATATTTTGTAAAGAAATTTTAAGAAAAAATCCACAGTATCCAGAAGGTTAAATTTAGGGCAGAGTGACTCATTGGGTAAAAATGTCCTGCTGGGAATATATACTGTCTTCTCTGCAGATCAAGCAAATTGTTCATGCAGCAGAGAGGTTTTGATGGACCCAGCACTCAAAGTGGGGCTGGAAGGGAATGATGGGCTGGGATCCATGAAGGATCCCATGCCTGAGCATGGGAATGTGGGGCTGGGCTGGAGCAGCCTCTGCACACCTGGAGCCAGCAACCTCTGGAACTGCCAGAAGCTGCAAGATCCTGCCATGGAAACGTCCCTCGTGCTGAGTTGAGATGAAAATGTACAATTCTAAAAAAAAAAAAATGCAAGGAAATTTTTATTTTTTTACATTTTTTTTCCCACATCAGATAAAATTTCCATTCCATTTTCTGGCACCCTTCGAACCACTTCTGTTGCCTACAACAGTATTACATAGAAATCTACCCCCACCAAAACAGCCACCATTTAATAAGGTCCTTGATAACCCATAATGACATTGCAGAGAACTGATGGGAATCTCAGCTGAAAAAAGCTCCTTATTTAAGTGCCTGATGCCCAGAAAAATGATGGAGGCTGGATAAAGATGACAAGGATGGATGCAAGACAAAGATGGTACAGACACCCAGGTAGTTCAGACCAAATAGCACAGCACAGATGCAAAAGCATAAAACCAAAATAAAAGAGCCAAAAAAACCCCAAACAAAACCCAAGCAAGAATTAGCCAATCACAATTTCTATCCTTGCTTAAATACCCCTTGACAAGCAAATTGATTTAATTTCCTTTGTGCTCTCCCACTATAGAATAAAAACTACTCACCTTAGCAAATCTTCTTATGACTATTTACTAGGCAGAATTTAAGGAGAAATTTAAAACACTAAGGACATAAAACTGCAGGTGAACAGGGACATTCCAACCCCAGAGAGCTGAGGACCAGAATTTTTTTCTCTCCCTTGTATGCAATGGCTTTCATCAATAACAAGAACACCAATTTTATTTCCTTGTTACAACCGCTTTCCTCACTCGTGATCTTGGGATCACTGGCCAAGGGTGGAAGGAGCTGCTGTTCCAAGAGGATCTGCCTGGAATGACACCCAGAGACACCCCTGAGTGTCCCCAGCTCCTGATGATGTCACCAGCAGCATGCTGAAGTTGTGAGGAGAGAATAACTCAGAGATGAGCCCATAACACAGCGAGTTTAATTGAAATTGAAACGTTGAACACTTCAACATATTCCTAAATGTCTTAGATTGTATCTAAATATATTACAACAAACTCAAAGATGGGCTGTTTTCTAAACCAAGTACAACCAAACCCACATGGCTTCCATGTACATGAATTAAACTAGGAAACAAACCAAAATTGTAATAAATTAACTGAAGATGACAATGAGCCTACATTAAAATCAGTACATATGTACATATATGTATATACACACATAAAACACACATCTATTGTTAAAAGCTCCAATTTTCCTTTGCAATGAAGTGAATTTTCAGTGATGGAGTGACCTTCAAGTCAACATGAACCACCTCAGCATATGCCAGGACACCATGAAGGGCTTTTTTCAGAAGAAAATGAGACCTTGGATCATTGCAAAGCAAATTCATGCAAATTTGTGCCTTTAATTTAAAATGCAAGCCCCAATGTACCAGGTAGGGGTCTCCTAAGGGAGCATTTCTGCACATAGGAGACGGGTTCTGCGAGCCCAAAAATATCATGGAGGGGAGTCTGTGAATTCCTACAGCTTCTTTTAATGCCATTTCAAAAAGAGCCACTCATTCAGATTAAACACTCTTAGATCAGAGGAAGGAGAAGAGAAAGAAAAATGTCACTGCAAAACTAAAACTTGTCCTGTCAGGTTCAGTAAGGACACGAATTCAAAGGCTTGAACTTACCTGGAGTTTCAAAGAAAATTACCCAAAGCTGGGGCTGTCTTCCTCAGGTCCTATCCCTGGAGTTTGCCTGCATCTGCTGTGCAAAGGGCTCACTCCTTTCCTGGGAGAAGCAGCCATGGTTTGGGTCACCTTCTTGGAACTTTCAAACCCTTCTAAACCCACAGCTCCCAGCTATGGCAGCAAAGATCATCCCAAAATATCTTTACAGGATTAATGCAGCCAATAGACCACATCAGAAACCTTTCCCATCTATTTAAGGGCTGTCACCACCATCTCCTGGTATCACCACTGCGTTTAGAGCTTCCTCATTTTAACTTTGAGGTGAACCATTTCTTACATAAATTTTTAAAAACCAGTAAGAACATATTTCTCCCTTTTCAATTCAGCTGCAATAGTTTTCCATTAACAGAACTGTGGGACAATCCCTCAGGTGAGACACAACCCCTTACTTAACTGTGTCATTTAACGTTGGGCTTCGTGAGATTAATGTTCATAGCCAGGATCCACCAGTTCCTGAGGAGCAGAAGAAACCTGTTGCTGTTTCTGCTCTTTTCTCCATCCCCTAATAAAAGCTTCTTTGAGATTATCAAGTTTTACCAAACTATAATCCAAATGCTCCCTGCTGTTTAGCCTATCCCTGAAAACTAATGAGAAGATCCCATATCTCACCTTATTAAAGCATCCTTCCTTCCAGCTGTAGGCAGTTTCAGCAATTTTCCCAAACTAAACAGGCTAATTTTTCCTATAAATTCCTTATAAATGTCCCCTCAGCCATTCCCTGGCATTGCTGATGCTCTGCTGAGCATCTTTTCCCTTGGTTCCCACCAAAAACCGAGCACTGGGCAATAAAAGCGATTTTCCACACAACCACTCCGGATATTCCACCCTGCCCACGCTGTCCTTTCCAACATTCATCTTAATTTACATTATGTACATTTGGAGCAGCCCTCCCTGAAGGGGTCAGACCCCTCATGGGGAGCCAGAGCATCCCTTGTGTTTGTACATCTCCAGACTCAGCTCGCTCTTCGCGTCTTTCCTCCCGGCCCAGGTTGCGCCGCCGGGCTGCGGGGGTGGGATGGCACACACGGACTTGGATCGGCTCTCCTTCACCTCCCGAGCCTTCTCCGTGTTCCCCACTGTGGGAAGAGAAACACCGTGAGGAACACCACGAGAAACACCCTTCCTTGTGCTGCAGCAGGAATGAAGGAACACCGAGGGGGCCGTGTGCTCTCTGGGGATGAGCTGTTCCACTCCAAGGATCACTTCCCAGTTACAAAACAGGAGACAAAGATCAGTGTTTCCATGGAAGGAAAAAACCAAGAAAAGGTAATTTAAACCCAGGTTTACACTTTGAAATTCATGAAGTATTTGGATCAATATCATCATTCTTTTGTCAGTCCCCACCTGCAACTTTGCAGAGCAAAAATTCACATTGGATACTACCTTAAACCAGCTCTGGAAAATGCAGGTGTCCTGCTGGAGCACCTGGAATGTCATGCTGTCACATTATGGGATTTATTGGCAGGGATGAACATGAAGCCACAACAGAATGAAGATTACAATCTCCTTCTGCTCTGCCACCACTGTATGTCAGGGGCCAAGGTGCTCGTGTTTTCCTGGAGGTGGAAAAAAACTTACCTGGAAACAATGGTTTTTATCATTTTTCTCTGCTTACAGTCATGGTTCTCTTCAGGAAGAACATAACTGAAGTACTCCTGGTAAACTGTGGATTAAAACAGCTACATCCCAGGTTGGATGGGGCAACCTGAGCTAGTCAGAGAAGTCCCTGTTTGTGGCAGAGGGGTTGGATTAGATGGCTTTGAAAGGGCCCAAACGGTTCACACCAACCTGAGGCTGGGCTGAGAGAAGGCACTGGGGCTGGGAAGGCTTTGGGCGCTCCTTGCTCAACCATGAGGCTCATCTAAAGATGTCCCACATCTTCCCTGCCACCTGCTGGGCCATTCCACGGGGGTGAGGGTGAGCAGGAGAGGGCAGGAAATGACCCCCAGCTCCACAACTTACCGGTGAAGGAGCGGCAGAGCTTGGGCTGCGGGGTGGCCTCGCCCTGCGCCGAGCACGAGTCCTCCCTCTGGGACTGAGGGAGAGAAGGACTTTAGTGCCTTGTGAAATCTGTTCGCGACACTCCTGCCTCATAAACCAACCCTCTGCAATCCCTAAGGATTCCACTCCCACTTGTTTAACTTTTGCCACATAAAAATAAACAAAAAAAATAAAAGAAAAAAGAAGGATTGCTAAAAACAGACTGAAGAAATCTATTTGCAGACATTGATTTGCATAGTGTCAACACAGAATCATGGAATGGCCTGGATTGGAAGGGACCTTAAAGATCATCTCATTCCAATCCCTCTGCTGTGGGTGGGGACACCTCTCAAAGGATCAAGTTGCTCCATCCAAACCTGCCCAAAATCCTTCCCTGGATGGGGAGCTTCTCCAAACAACACTGAAAGCTCTTCATGGATGTCAAGAATTTAGAAATAAAACTGAGCCAGTGTCAGAGGCTTACAGAATTAAAATTGCACAATACAACAATTATGTTCTGAGCTCTGGAAGAGGTCTGAGCTTCCCAGGAATGGTTCAGCACAGAGGATGGGAAGGAGCAGCCCTGGAGCTGGGAGGATGGGGCAGGGAGAGCAGAAGGCAAAGCTGTCCCCAGGATATGGATGTTTCTCACCTTGGCTGTTCCCCACGCTGGCTGCAGGCCAAGGAGGCAGGTAACGAGCTGGCACTAACGAGCTCCCTGTCCTTTCACTCCAGTGCTAATCTCCACCCTCCAGGACAAAAAAATAGCAACGAAAAAAATAAAAATCAGGTAGCACAATGCCGCCTGGATTGTTCGGTGCCTCTGTAAACTGGGAATAAGTCTCTCACGCAGCTGTGATTTGGCACCTCGGTCCAGAAACCCAGACTGCCAAAATAACTCTGGACACCTCCCAGCCTGGTTTTCTATTTTGTTTCGGTTCGTTCTCCTCCCTCCCCTAACGAGGACCGCTGCCCTCCATCCCTTGTTCTCACTTTTATTGACCATTTTAATAACAATGCCTTCCCGGCTCCAGCAGCAGCGCCCGGCTCCCTGGAAAGCCATTCCCAGGGGCATTTAATGATTCTCAGAGCATGCTCCATGAAAGGGCTCCGACATAATTACCAAAGGCACTGTGTCATTTACGCACATGGCTCACAGGCAGCTCCAAATCAGCTCCTTCTGGGGGAGTGCACTCGTGTTTTGGCAGGAGAAAAGAGGACCAAGTTGCCTGGCTACAGGTGCAAGGATTTTCTGGGTGCTCCGTGGTAAATAAAAGCTGTCCTGGGTTTCAGAATCTGCCCTGCCAGTTCAGGCTGGGCTGGATCCCTGCCTAAAATAAGGCAAGCCCCAAATGCGGCCGGTGCTCGGAGCCAGCAATGATGCACAGCTCCAGGAAGCAGCAGCCTTCGGCAGGAATTTTGTCCTCAGGCGGAGGAAGGCGAACTTTCTGCTGGAAATAGATAGTCTTGGAGTTAATCCTCTGGGCTGTGGTTCAGAGCTGAAGTCACCTCGTTCTCCTGCCAAGGTCCTTCTGCCGGGTAAATCATTTAACCTGCTCCGGAAAGAGCAAGATTGTTCTTTTCTTGCTGCTTCTCCCTGCTTTTTCCCCATTTGCTCTCCAAACTCTCCTTGGAGGAAGCTCCAAGAGCCCTCTTTCCATGCTGTAAAAGCACCTAAAATGCAGGAGAGCCCCAAGGCACCTAAAGCCACCCAGGAGAGGTGACTCAGAGTCACAGAATGGTCTGGGGTGGAAGGGGCTTCAAAGATCATCCTGCTCCAATCCCAGCACCCCTGGCCTGTGTCCATCTCCATCCTGGTGAGGACACTGCTTTCTCCTGTGGAAGGAGAAGGATTGTCCAGCAGCCAAGATGAACTTGGCTCCTCCCCAGCCTGGTGACCACACGAGGATGTTCTCCCACACATCCCTGATTTTGTTTGGGGGGAAAAGACCAACCAGTCCCTAATGAAATATGAGTTTAACTGAGCTACAACAGCGTCACATTTAACAGCGAAGCTCTCAGCAGCTTCACTAAAGAAGAAAAACAGGCACTCA
Organism: Parus major; assembly: GCF_001522545.3. Lineage (NCBI taxonomy): Eukaryota > Metazoa > Chordata > Aves > Passeriformes > Paridae > Parus > Parus major. The sequence continues at coordinate 4,882,537 of NC_031772.1, forward strand.
CCAAACAGAAAAAAACAGGGTTTCTACTGAAACAAAGGGGTTTTTTAATTTTCCCCTCAGCTCCTAACGCTGAAGGTATCACCAAAGCTTTTTCCAAGAGTGGCAGTGGAATTGCAGGAGTTTCACCAGCACCACAGGGGTTTCAGTGGCCCTTTGCTGGAAGTTTGTTTCCCGTCCCTGCATTTCCAGCAGGGTTTGCAAACACAGTTGTAATGCTCCCATCTCGTGGTGAGATGTGGAACAGAAAAACGTGGGGAGCAACAGCATCCAAGTTTTTCTTGCTGACTCAAAACCCGGAAGGCCAAACCCTTCCCCGTGGGACCACAAAAGATGGAATATCTGACAACCGGAGAAATCTCTAACACTAATGACATTTTTCATTTAATAGCATTTTTTTAATCAGGAAAATACCATTTTCTTTTCAATTTGGCATGGAAGAAACACGAGTAGCTGCTTTTTTCCCCAAAAACCACTAAGTATTGAGCTGCTTATAATAGGCTAGAATCTACTTTTTAGCACAGCGTTCCTTCTTTCAGCTGACAAATTCTGCAATCTGTCCTCCTACAGCACGAAGTAACAGCATTCATCCACCCTCCTTAATATTATATAATATTATATAATATTATATATATAAAATTAATATGGTGTTAATATTTCACGGCTCTGTTAGAGCATTATTCCATCACTTTGGGGCATCATTTTATTTCTATTCAGAGTAAATGAGGTGGCTACTCTTAAAAATAAGCAGAAAAGCTGCTGGTGACACAAACCAGGCATGGCTTATCCTTTTGGGCACTGGGGGATGCTTCTTGGGTTAGAGCCACCCTTACAGGTGTCACTGGGATCAGCTCCCAGTATCTACTATCATCTCCCAGGCTGGACAGGACAGCCTGATCTAGTGGAAGGTGTCTCTGGCCATGGCAGGGGGTTGGAGCTGGATGATCTTTTTTTTCATCCCAAACTATTCTGGGATTTATATCTGCTTCCCTTCACCTGGCACAAAGCCAAGGTGGCTGCAGTGATGGGTGTGAGCAGCACCAACAAGTGGCCACGATGACACAACAGTGAGTATTCAGCATCAAGATGACATTTTCCATAATCCACAGGGCATTTCCAGCCCTCAGAGGGAATTTTCCATCATCCAGGAGTCAGTACAGACGCAGAGTGAATCCTACTGCTTTTGCAATTCCCCAAAAACGATTCTGTTCCCCCAAAGCTCAGCCACAAGCACACAAAGGAACAGGAGAAACAGCTTTCCCAAAGCTCCTGAATTTCCCACCAAATGCAGCAGAGAAGGGGAAAGCAGGAGCACAAGGGTTAACAATCAAATATCCTTAAAGTAGGGAACGTCGTGCTCAAAATCAGCCGGAGTTTGATGTTGCTCTTTTGAAGTTTAATTATACCAAATGTTCTACAGGAACATGCCATGTTCTTGCCTATCTATTCTGAATTGTAAGTACCAATCAGCATGTAAATGATCAAATTAAATCCTTCAAGTTGTTTGCAAGAGCCAGAACACCTTTCTGGGAAGGAAGGGCTGATCACCAGCAGCGTTTGGTGCGGTGCCGCTGTTCTTGGTGGGCTCCTCCAGGATTGGCACTTCCACAAGGAAATTGGGGTGGAAAAAAGTCCACAGCAGTCCTGAGTTCTTGTGCTGTCATAGAAAATTACTGTCTAAATAGAGAAGTATAATTTATTTCTTTCTAAAAGGTCATTTTGTTCTCCTCAGTGATGGAGCTTGGCTGCTCAGAGATCACAGCTCACGCTTGGATGGTGCTCCAGCTCAAGCCATCAAAACCTAAGATTTGGAGAAGTGAATTTAGGGTGAAATTTAGGGATGGCTCAGCAATTATTACAAGGACCAGCCCTGCCAGAGCTCAAAGAGTGTTTGGACAACACTTTCAGGCAGAGGGTGGGATCCTTGGGGCTGTCCTGTGCAGGGACAGGAGTTGGCTCAGTGATCCTCATGGATCCCTGCCAGCTCTGGATGTTCTGTGATTCTGCACTGCTGCTGACCTGGGCATCTGGGAGAAAAATATGACAAGGGCTAAATGTTTTTTCTCTAAAGAGTTACAGAGGATGGGAAGAACTGAAAAGACCAAGCCTGCTTCTCATGCATCATTCCTGGAAACCATTTATTTTTTTTCCATAGCTAAATGTTGGCCCAGCTTCTCCCACCAATTTCCAAAGAGCAAAAGTCTTCATCAGGCACAGACACAGTATTAACCCTGTTTCTCTTCTGATTCAGAACATAAACCAACACAGAGTTATGCCAGTAGTAAACTGGAAATTTTTTTGTTTCTAACAGGTTTCTGGTAAGCAAAACTTCCCTCTATTTTACTTCTTTCAAGCCTGCCCAGAACTGTAGATGTGTTTAAAAACAAACAAAAAAAAAAATCACCTCCAGAATGAGTAAGAAAGATCACAAAAATACTTCTGTCCTTTCAAAAGAGTTGGGGGAAAAAAAACACTGAGCAGTTTCAAATATTTACAGTCCCTCTGGACCACTGACAATGGGGGAGACAAATTCCTGTCTTCAATGAAATCTCCCAGAAAAGAAAACATGGGAAAACCAGATCTCAGTTACATTTGCTCAGTGAGGAACTTTCCTAGCACTGGTGGAAGTCTGTGTTCACAAAGCACTGCTCAGGATGGTTCCTTGGTTTGCCAGGAGCTGGGTTGGGGAGGGTTTTTTTTGTATTTTTCCCATTCATTGGAATGCAATTTGGGATTGAGACCCTTCTTTAATTTTAAGGTAAAGTAACAAGACTTGTCTTTGGAAGGGAACACCACCAGCAAGAAGCAGGCTGTGGGGGAAGCAGCCAGTGCACGGTCCTGCCTGCCTGAGTTTCCCTCTTACCTCCTTCCTGGAGCTGCAGGAGTCGCTCCCGCTCACCTCCACCAGCAGGCTCTTGTGCCGCAGGATCAGGATCTCCTTGGCCCGCTCCGTGGGCTCGCTGTCCCCGGGCAGGGTGTGCCTGTTGTACGCTGGGCCCTGCAGGGAAATCACCCAAAAAGTCACTGAGTGACAAGAACTGAGTTACACCTGGAAGTTCGGGTGACAAAAGGAGTGCAGGGACTCTGCTCCAGGTGCCTTCACGGCTTCAGCCCCCAATGTTTTGTATCAACCCCACCTTCCCAAGTCATGCAGACAATGGGAACCATAAATCCTCCTTCTAAAGCCACCACCCAGCCAAGCTGAAATCTCCCACTGACACCAGTGGGATAACGTTGTCACTACGAGGGGTTAGGCTGGACTAATGCAGGACTAAGCACAAAACTGGAGCTGTGCCTTCATCATCATCCCTGCACCATGTCCATGGGTTTCTTCCCAGCCTTATCCCATTGCTTCCCTCAGCTCAGCAAAGGGACAGGAGGGGGAGGCTGATCCTTCTGTGCTGAGCTGCCCACACCAGCCCCACCCCTGAAGACTCCGTATTTTGTGTGTAATCCATAACACAAAGGCTTAGGTGGATTTTAAGGTTAAGTCTCCCTACAGACAGCAATTCCAATGCACAGCCCCAGGTGCTGTGTGAAAGCCCAGACATGATCCATGGTCCTGTAAACAGCAGGTGGGGTTTATGCCCTTGAACCACTGGTACCAGTTCCATGGCAAAACTGCTGGGTGGATTTAAAAGCTCTGCAGATTAATTCCCACTCACACCTCTCTTCCAAGGGGAAAAATGTACCATGAGGATAACCCCATCCCTGCTTGCCCTAGGAGCTGCTGCTGGATCTGCTAACCCAGTGCCTGATGTTCCACATGCTCCTCCTTTCTCCTTTTCACTGCCGGGTACCGATGCCGAAAATATTCCATGAAATTATAGGCTGACTGGGTGAACCTTTCAAAAGCTGTCAGGCAGCAAACAGAAATGTGCCACTGACTTGGAAACTGGATCTGGCTCCACACAGCCAACTATTCTCTGCTCACAAAGAGACATCCTGGGTAATTATGGAAATATTCATAACATCTGCTCAGGCTGTTCGGATAACCGAGGAAATTCGTGTTATTGGACACTTAAAATATGGATTGAGGGAAAAGTTATACCGTCCTCCTGATCCGGTACAGGTTCCTCGCCAATATTTCCTGCATGTTGTCCAGGACATCAGGATTTGGAGTGTCCTCCAGTTTTTGGTCTGTTATGACAGTCCTGTCACTGGTGCTGCAAAGGAAAGCAGAACCCCTTATTTTGGAAGATTCACAAGAAGAGCATCCCCAAATCTCAGTGCCCCTTTGGGATCCCACCACAGCCAACAGCTCGTCCTCGCAGATGGAGCTCACGGCAAAGCAGGAATTCGGCATTTGCGTCAGAGCTGGGCTCTCCACCTGCTCCCCGGTGGATAAAAGAGCAATGGGGAGCTGTGGCAGAGCAGAACCATCTGTGAGCTCTGAAGTGGCCATTCAGAACATTTAACAGTGCAAACCCATCCAAAATTGGGCAGGAGCCTCTTCCTTGGGGCACCATTTCCCTGTAACTTGTGGGGATACAGGTGACCCTCCACGTGCCACCATCAGTGCCGGGTGATGCTCATCCAGCCCCTCATTTTTAGCTGCCAGCTGCTGAGTTTGGGCTGGTGTTTGCTCACAGGAAGGAGGGGTGGGCTGGGCCGTGGCCCAGCTGCCCAGCCTGGGCCAGCTCGATGGCGTGCTTGCGCTCCAGCTTCTCGTAGAGCAGCACGATGCTGGACTTGGGCTGGTCGTACTCCCTGAGCAGGATCTTCTGCAGGTATTTGCTGTTGAAATATTCCAATCTGTTGGAGAACAAAATGAGGTGGGTTTAACCTCTCCCCTGACTCCTCAGCACCAACAGACCTGAGCAAGCCAGCAGGGTCATAGCCCACGACTGCCCCATATTCCATTAAATTCCATTATATCCCATTAACTCCTCCTCAGAAATTGATGGTCCAAGGGGTCAGTCCTAATTATTTCTGCACTACAGTACATGAGTCAAAATATTAAAACTCTGCTAAATAGAATAAAAACTCCCCAAATTGCTAGATATATCATGAACTCTTCTAGAAGTGCTACAAGCACATGCAGCAGCCACAGATTTCAACACTTCCAGATTCCCTCTTGAGCCATTTCCTCTTCTTTTCTGCTCAAATCGTTGAATAATTTAGATTGGAAAAGACCTCTGAGATCATCAGTCTCTCTAAGATCTGCTTACAAGGAGATGTTCCTCAGCAGCAGTGACTCCCATACCCTCTAGTGGCACTTCCAAGCATGGGCATTCCTAAAAAATCTCTACCAGCTGCATCTGTGACTGGACCACCAAGGAATGGAACCTGGTAGATAATCTTCTTAGCATATTTTATGGTTGTTTGTGTTTTTTTTTTTAATCCTGATGCATTTTTTTAAAAATTTTAAAATGTACAAACTCCCAGAATTCAATGAAAATTGAACACTTTGTTACAGAAATCCGTAGAGATCCTCTGTAATTTCAGTCCACCACGAGCAGTGCTGCAAACTCAGCTCTTTAATGTTAACTGTGCACAGCCTGCAACAAGCTGAGTGCCATGGCCTTGGCACTTCCAGAAGATTTCTTTGGGCAAGAAGGGACAAACACAACGGGAGAGGAGAAAGGATCTTTTTAGGGTGATGCACAAGAGGTGTCTGCAAGCAGGGAAGTGCCCTGAAAACCTGGTGTCCCCTTTTGTCACCTCCCTCTTGCCATGAGGATGAACAAGGCCCAGCTGCCCACATATTTGGGAATAGAAACCAACCTCCTTTTTTTCCCTACACGTGTACACAGTTGTATTTTGGCAAATCCTTACTTGTCTTTCCAGTAATACTGTCCCCAGTGTCCAGATATATCTTCAATGCCAGCCAGCAAATGATCCAAGAACTAAAGAGGAGAGAGGATTTCGCTCGACACTGGTTGCATACGTGATGAACCCAGCCAGCCACACACACAACAGGGGATGCTTCCAGCTCGGGATATGGAGCTGGGAAACAAGGAGAGAAGGCACTGGGATAATTCTCCATCCCCTCATCCGTTGGTGCTGGAGTACAATGAGTGGTTTGCTTTTAAATATGGGCAAGCAGAGAATAAATGCTGAGGGCTGTGAATCTGCTCTCTGTGATAGGTACAGGAGGGCTGATGGCTCCCATGTTCTGCCCTCTGGGCCTTGACCAGCAGAAAAGGCTCATTTTGGGGTTCTTGAGGACAATTTGTCTCAGGAAATCAGTATCTTCTGGATATAAATGTAGGTAACACATAAATGTTAATCTTGAATAATAAATACTGTGGACACTTCCCACTAAATGAAATCAGCGTATCATACTTTATATAAATACATTATTATTGTTTAAAGTTATATAAAAAATCCCAGCCTGGTTGGGCTGTCCACCTACAAGTTAAATCCCTGTGATTTCTCAAACTGCTCTCCCTCCTAATGGCATCTCTAAACTGGGAGAGGGCTCTGCTCTGCTGCCCATCCACACTCAGGTACTGATGACCCTGGAACTTCCTACAGCTCTAAATCTTTTTAAAATTATCTTTTGGGGGGGTCAGAGACAGAAAAGTTTCAGAGCAGCAGGCCCAGTCCTGCAGCCTGGTGTGGATTTATTGCCCTCACATGGCTGTGTGTTCCTCAAACACGGCACTGGAGGGAAGCACTGAAGTGTCCCTGGATCCCTGGCAGTGTCCCAGGCCAGGCTGGACTGGGCTTGGATCAACCTGGGATAAGGGAAGGTGTCCCTGCCCGTGGCAGGGGGTGGAATTAGATGAGTTTTAAGGTCCCTTCCAACCCAGACTACTCTGATTCTCTGGATTTACCCTCACACACTCTGATCATCACTCCTGTGAGCAATAACATCCTGCCTATCCAGATGGCAAAATAAATTTGAGGAAGAAAGCTGCTTCTGGCTTCTGCATCCCTGATTTCCAGCTATCTTCATTTTTACCTCCTCAGCTAAATTGGTGAGTGGCCATTTTCAGCTCACACCTCCTAATAAACACATTTCTGAGATGATTTACCATTCACGCCCTAACAAAAGAACAAAGTCTTCTCTGTTCACGACTAGAAAAGGCTCCTCAGCCTCCTGAGCTGTTGTGTTAACCTCAGACAAAGCCCTGCAGTCCAACCCCATTGTGAGGATGCCAAACAGGTTTTACAAATGTCCTCAGCCCCAATGGCTTTATTGCTAAAGAGGACAATGACAATAATATTCCTGAAGGAGCCATACCCACAGGAACGTGGCTGGGATTGAACAATTAGATTCATAAATATATTAATTTTCCATTGGATGAAGATGCAAATGCAAAGGCTCAGCTGAGTGGGAGAGCAGCTGATCTCATGGAGCTGAGCTGAGCCCTGAAGCCCTCTATGACTACAAATACCAACATTTGGGTGGTGAGAACAAGGGGAATGAAATCCCACCTTTGGATTATGGATGTAGAATCACAGAATGGTTTGGGTTGGATTGGACCTTATTCCCCTTGCCATGGGCAGGGACACCTTCCACTATCCCAGGTGGCTCCAATCCCCACCCAGCCTGGCCTAGAATAGTTCCAGGGATGCTGCACTTCAGAGGTTCCCTCCAAATACAGCAACCAACCTTATCCTCCCTTTCCTAATTTTTTTTTCCCCAAAATATCTGAAGCAATGGTGATGATGGAGAACACATGGAAGTTCCTAATCCTGAAAGCAACCAAACCTCACTTTCTTTCTCTCACTTCAGAGACCAGAGAAATTTGAGTTAGGTCAGAGCTTAAAGTTTTGGGCAAGAAATCATCTATTCCTCTCATGTTTGTGCACCAGCTGATGTTACATCAGCCTGACTGGTGGCTGCTCTTCCAATGCAAAAATAACCCATGGTTAGGAAGCTGAACAGGATTTCACACATGGAAAGAGGCTGACCTGCAGAGGATTTAGGTAAAATTGCAGATCTGCAGGGTCCCTGGAGACACACACATTCCAGAAGATATCAGCAAGCTCTGGCTGTGCGTTGATGGATGCTCCACTTACCCGAATGTGGATCTGCTCTCCCACGGTGGGAGCACTCTCCCTTTTCCTCTTGACAGCCAACAGATCAACGAGGGGGCGGATGGTCATTCCCTGCAAAGTAACCACACACACAAAAGTCAGCCTTTCCCTTTCCCTGCACTGGAACAAAAGCCACCGGCGTGGGGCTGAGCCACAGCAACCTTGTTCTGGTGTTTGAGCCTCTCTCACCTGCTCTGCTTTCCTGGCAGGATGAAACCTGCAAAGCTTCAACAGGACTAGAAATTGTTCTCCCAGGTGTACCCTAAATGCTCTGTTTGTGGTCCTGGTAGGAACCTGTCAAGGGGAGCTCACGGAGAGGCTGCAGGATGGGGGGAGGAAACCTCCGCTCGCCTCCTCCGGCCTCTCAGAGACCACAAAAAGCCAACCAGTAATTCCAAGGTCAAGCCTGTGGTTTGCTGCTGCTGGTGGCCTCCCAGATGGAAAGGGGCTTGAAACAATCCAAGTTCAAAAGCCTGAAATGAGGATAATCCTCGAGATTTCTCAGCACGGAGCCTCCACCAGCAATTGTCTGCTCACTCCTTGAGCACTGTGTGTCACACACCATAACTCCAGCGATCTTTGACAGCCAGCCAGTGCCTAAGTTTCCTAATCAAAGCATCCACCAGGTGGAAAGGGTCAAGGGAAAAGTTTTAATATCCTTTAAGCCCCGTGAGAGAACTAAAATGCTGCTGTGATGTGTTTCTTAGTCCGACTTCCGTATGAAATGACTTTCCTAGGACATGTTTTCAGCAAAAATGATGGAGTGGTTGATGTTTATGACTTCTGAATGTCACAGATGCTGGCACAGAGGAGAGTTGAACACATTTTTAATTGCAGAAACAATTAATGTGTCATTTTAATAGCTAATAGCAGTAAAAAATGTGTCGCTATTCAGAGTCACTAACACAGAACTCACAAATTCCAAAATAATAGATATTACAAAAATTAAGTAGAGACTGTGCAATTTGGCCTCTTGCCCTCCTGGATAATCAGCCAGAGTTGTTTCCATTTTAAAGCAGCATTTGGGACTGTAATGGGAATCCCATGTGTCATTCCAGGCCACACATCCTTTCACAGCACACCTGCAGGTCCCCTGTGTTCTTCCTCCTCCCACCAGGGAAAACTCATCCCAGGGAGTGTCTGACGGCTCTGCCACAGCTCACACAACATTTTCCACCTCCAGAAATCCAGTGGGACAATGCAGGCATCAAACAACCTCCCCCCTTTGCAATTATTACTTTTGCTCAGAGTTTTGTGGCAGAGGTCAGGGGCCAGTAAGCTGAGAGAGAGAACTTCCAACAGTATTTGATTTTAAAACCACAGCAAGAGGCAGAACAATGTGAGGGATGGTTGTGACATTCCAGACAAGCCCAGGGAGCTCCCCGGGGAACTTCCTGGTCTTAGTGGCACATGTCCAGCCTGCTTGGAAGCACTGAGGACTTGACAATGGCTCAGTCACCTTCCTCAAAATGATTAACCAGGCTTGTTGTGGGAAGAGCCTTATGCAACTGGGTTAGGAAGGCTGAAAGAGAGGAGTTTCCTGGCTTGTGCAATGCACTGATAGAGCCATGGGTCACCAAGCCAAACTGCTCAAGGGATGGTCATTCCTCTGTGGCACGAGGGTTTCCAGCCAGCAGGAGCAGGATTTACAAGGGAGTCATAGGATGTGGAGGGTTTGAGCTCTGACAAGATGCTTTGCTGGCCCAAACCTGCCTTAAAGGTCTCAAATCACCTCTGCCTTGGTTTCTGTCCTATTTTAACACAGACACTCCCCACCAAGCCTATATTGAGATCACTGTGAATATAAAGAAAACATTTTGCATAAACAAGAAAACATTTGCAAAACAAGAACAAAAATGTCCACTATGCACAAAAATTGTTTCTCAAACAATATTTCTCTTTCCCTTTCCACACACAGTGACCATGAAAGACTCTAGAATGGTAAAAAATATCCCCTCCCCAATAATGTATGCATTGATGTGTCTGGCAGCAGCACCACAAACTTGATTTCCAAACCCAGGTTTTTGAAGGTTCTGTTACATTTACCCACTTTTTCTGTGCTGATCTCCAGCAACATCCCTCTGCCTCAGGTTTTAAGTAATTTTCCTGTTTTTTTCCTGCCCCTGTTCTCGTGGTGGGCCCTGCAGATCCCTGGAGCCCCAGCACAGCCCCTCTGCAGACACGATGTTCCCGTGAATGGCTGAAGGTCAGGGGATCTCCTCATGACACAGGGACCCTGTTTAACTCTCACCCTTTTGCACGGGGGTGACATCACCAGCTGAGCTTTGAGGTTACACAAAAGCCCTTTTTCCTGGCCCCGGGAAGGATTTCCCAAAGCCTGGATCTGCTGCCTTAGAACAACCTTTGTGTGAGGCTCAAGAGTGGCTCTGGGTGAGCCTGGGGATCGGGGCTTTTCAATTTCTCACCCAAATTTGCATCTTAAAACTTGTCAAGCTCCACCTAAGTGCATACCCCTCCCTGGCCTGGTCCCTGCTCTCTCCTTTTGGGCTGAGGCTGTGCCCAGTCCCACTGCCCTGCGGTCCCAGCTCTGATCCCGTTGGCACAACGCACTCTGATCCTTCCTCCACCACTCTTCCAGCTCAGGATGAGGATTTAGGTGGACTTGGGGAAGAAAAACCAACCCCAACCCTCCACATTTTCCAAGTGCTTGACACCCACCTGAGGGGTTCAGTCAGGAAAAGCAGAAGGAATTTGCTCTGAGGGGGATGCTCAGTCACGGGGCCACTCGGCAGCTGGCATCACAAGCCACCATCTCCCAGAGGTGACTGGACACATCCCAGGGCAGGAGGAGGGTGGCTCCTGGTCAGCAGCTCCTCATGGACCTCATGGCCTTGACCAGGAGCTCGCAGGGAGTTTTCCTCCATGAGATCTTTCCCAAACCTCCACATCCCACTCACTTCAGTCATGTGGAGACTCACTCTTTACTTTTTGGGATAAACAGCAGGTGGACATCGGCCTTGATCACTTCAGCACCAGACAACCCCAGTTTTTCCACCACATCCTCCTTTAAATGTGTCTGTGTTTGCCAGCTGTGTTTTAGAGAAGCCCTTAGAGACCTGCTGCTGGTCAGAGAGGAGCAGGGAGACGTCCAAGACCCCCATCCCACAGAAAGCTGCAGGAGTGGTTTTACCACTAGATGTCACAGCAATGCTGAGAGCTGCTGCTCCTCCCGAGCCCTGGAGCACCACAGCTCCTTCAAACTCACTGCTGGAGCACCAGAACTTACAGCCCAAGCATGAGGGAGAGGAACTTTCTCCATCAGTCTCCTGGAGGGGACCTGATCCCCAATCTGTGCCCAGTACTGGTTTTACCTGTACAAACACGGTGAAGAGGATGACGACAGTTGTTGCTGCAATAAAGAGCTTTTTCCTGTGGAAGTCAGGCAGCAGGAAAACCAAAGAGAAGCAAATGGCCCCTCGGAGCCCCCCGTAGGCAATGATGAACTGGTCCTTACTGGTGATGGTGTTCACGTGAAATCTGTTCACAAAGAAAGTCAGCACAAGAACCCCTGGAAAGCAGGAAGGTAGATTGAGGCACATCAATCAAACAGAACAATTAGAGAAAACTCATCATCCTACATGTTCCAGTAAAACATCAGGGAATTGGTAAACACCAACCACAAGGAACTAGCCAGGGCACAAGGGGGTACATTCCCAATATTCCACCAGAGAGTTTTTGTTCCAGTTGGATCCAACAGGTTGAAATTTGCTTTGTCCAGATAAAACTTAATCCCCACCATATTTCTAATTTGAGGGATTACAAATATTGACTGGCTACAGTCCTGAAATATTAACTGATTTATTCTAATTGGTGATAACAAATGACTGAATTGCTGAGGTTACAAATGCTTTTGAGGCAAATCATCAGCAACAACTTAGCCACAAATTGCCCTCCTATTTGCCAAAGTTTCCAAGCAGTATCTTGGATAAGTAGCTATATTCCACCTGTGTTAATGTTATTTCTTTCCCTCAGATTTATACTGTACAAATTGAGGTGACACAGCAATTGCTGTGATTTACAGCCATTTGCAAATGCACAAACAGATGCAGAAAGGTACAAAAAGTCAGGCCTTAAATCAGTAGGCTGTGATTTTAATACCAATGGATGTGATAAACATCCCATTTCCCAAAGATTAAAAGCTTTTTTGGGAACTGATGGCACCTCCTGTCACCAACTTTTGTCAGGAATTAGCTGGAGCCACAGCACTGTTGCTTTTCTAGAGGGTGTTTGTAAAAGAAATAAAAACAGTGCATTTATTATGTACATATCAAACATCTTCCCACACACCTCCAGCTAAAAATAGCTGAATTTTGACTGTACATTGGAGGAGTTTGAAGAAAACAAAAAGCTGGGGATGTTTGGGAATAGGGAACCTCGTGACACCTTCTCCATATCTGGAGCTCTGCACAACTGGTGCCCAGACCAGCAGATGGGAAGCATTTGGGTGTCAAGGTTCTTTGCAACTTAAAAAATAAATAAAACAAAGCCTCCCTCAGATCACATCCACCCCTACTCTACAGCTCAGGCAGTGCCAATGATTTAAAGCAATGAAATTTACTTGAGCTGATATCCTGGCCTTTGTCTTAATTTAATCCTTCCTCATAAATTATTATTAGCATTCCCTAAACTAATTCAAGGCCAGTTTGCTCCAAGAGATGACATACAATTAATCATTCTCAGCAAAATGTATTTTCTCCTGCAGATACCTTGGGAAAGAGCAGGAGGAAATCTCCCCAGGGCTTGGATATCAGCAGAGCCCCAGTGCTGCCATGCAAGGGCTCTATTTTCCTTTTTAGATGATCTTCCTCATACCAAAGGAATTCCCCAGATTTCAGCAGAATCATTTCTCAAATATTTAAAGCACTGAGAGTGTTCTATGAAGGGCTGGGGTACAGTTTGCACACCATACCCAGCACTGCCCACCCAAAAATCCCCAAATCCTGCAAGGAAATGTGGAGGCACCTCCCTTTTCTGGATCAGTGCCTCAAGCACCTCCAGAATCCTAGAATCCTGGAATTGTTAAGTTTGGAAAAGCCCTCCAAGACCATCAAGTCCAATCATTCCTCCACCACTGCCAAGGCCACCACTAACCCATGTCCCCAAATGCCACACCCACACGTTTTTTGGACACTTCCAGGGCTGTTGTCTCTACCACTGCCCTGGGCAGCCCGTTCCAATGTTTGGCAGCCCTTTCCATGAAGAAATTTTCCCTACTATCCAATTATTAATTATTAATTAATTAATCCAGAGCTGCTGGATGGCTCTAAGCAGGTCAAAGTCTAATCTCAACCACCATCTCCAAGGCAGGAGTTTCCCAGCCTGGCTTGGTGCAGCCCCTTCCCAGTTCTCATCCTCCCAGCTCCTTGACAGCTTCCCAGGAAGGTGCTGCAGGACAGGAACACCCTGTTCAGAACCACTCAGACAATTTCCAACCCTGCTTTGTGTGTTCTTATTTAATTCCTGGGAGATTTTGACTGGAAAAGGGTGGCTGCAGCCTCAGCCCTCCCCTAATAATGTGCTGCATAATTTAAGATGCCCTCAAAAGGGCTGTGTTTAGTGAGGATTTTTGGGGTGCTTTTCTAGCATTGCTATGTTCTTCTATCTTGCAATGAAGAATTTTTGAACTAAAAAAAAATCAAACTCACTGAGAACTCCTTTTATCTGAGCAAATAATTTAAGAGAAACCACTTAATGGTAATAAAACACTTAAATGTACAAAAAACTGACTAATGAGCACATTTCCAAGTATGGTGCGCAGTTATTAAACCAAACTTTGGCATGTCCTAACAGCTAATAAACCCCATTCTGCTCTGCCTTGCTAATCACAGCCTAACCTATTTAAACAATTTCTTGAGGTGTCTGTCAAATTCAAGTTCACTGCTTGACTCATTGGTTTGTAAACACAAATCCTCTGTTGAATGTTTTTAAGCTCACAAATTCTTTGCCAAAAGTGGGAGCTGTTATTTTCACAAATATTGTTAATATATAAAAATATCCATAACTGAGGCACTCTGCACTCATTAGGTGCCAAACACTGTAAGAGAAATGGAGGTCCAGCCTCTCCCAGCACAGAATCAGCACAAGATGCAACTGAGGAGAATGGAAACACAGCACATCTATTTTTTTCTGGTCATTTTCAATGCATGAAAATGGGATCCCAGGGAATTCTGGAACCAAGACTTGGGTTTTCACTGTAATTGTGGCTAAAGAAACTGCAGAGATCAGTTATCAAGAGAGTATTTTCCTGCCTTGCTACTCATTATCACCAGGCCTTGGACTCTTTATTGCTGTCAGGTTGGTCACACACCCTGACAGGTTTTCCAGGGATGCTGCAGACTCTCCATCCATGGAGATAAACAAAAGCCATCTGGACACAGTCTTGCCTGCCTGACCCTGCTCAGGCAGGGGGTTGGAGCAGATCATCTCCACAAGCCCCTGCCAACCTCAGCAATTCCCAGTTCTGCCACTCTCAACCCTGGCCTGAAATTCTTGAGTAGGTGCAGAAACATCCTCGCATCCCTTACATCCCAAATTTCATCTACCCAGGACAGCTACAGGAATGTTCCTCCAGTTTCCCAGTGAAGGATGCTGCTGTACATGAGCTTGTTATGATTTAAATCCCTTAAACTGTCACAATTCAGAGTACGGGGTCAGAGGATTTTCATGCATCTCTCACCCCAAGTTCTGTACCTACAAATTCCCTCCTGTTGGGAGAATACCAAGAAAAACACTGCAATGGAAGAGGAGATCATGGCAATGAAGGAGGGCAAAGGAAGAGACATGGATAAAACAGATCTCATGAGAGCTTCTATCCAGCACCAGTGAGTGCACAGAGCAGGGAACTGCAGCAAAATGCAAGATTTGGGATTGAGTAAGGTGGAGGAGCAGGAAGCATCGGCTGGGATGTCCCAGTCCAGTCCTAGCATCCCCATCTGGAATAATCACACTGCAGAGTGACGGGAAAGGATGATGGAGGGGCAGAGCACCCTCTCATCTAAAGGAATCTCATCCCTCACTGTCATGAACATACATGAAAAATCAAGATCTGCAATTTCCCCTACCAAGTGCCCTCCAAATGAGACAGAAAATAACCGTGAAGCAAATGTAGGGCCAGTTCCACTCGTGGTTCTCTCCGATGGTGGAAACTCCGAGGAAGATGAAGATGAGGGTGTCGCTCACACTGCTCCACATCTTCATGAAGTACTTGACTGTGGTGTGGGACTTGAGGGAGATGTTGGCCTCCACGTAACGCTTCATGCCCATGGCACAGGAAATGATGCTGAGGAAGTGAAAAAATGAACAATGGAAAAGAAACAATATGTTTTTCTACCTTAACGCAGAAAATCAGCACATCACTTATGAAAAAAAAGTGGGTTTCGTCAAGTCTTGGGTGTTTGCAGACGTTTCACTGAGGGCTGATTCACTTCCTACATCAGGCCAAGAGGATCAGGACCACTAGGACAGTAAAATACTTTATAGGTTGCTGAAACTGTCCAAATGTGGATTTTCACAGACAAACAATTCATCACCTCTTGCATTTTATCAGAGCACAAAGCAACACCTCCAACTAACACCCAACTCTTCCCATCCCCACACACCATTGCCAGTTCTTTAACTTTGCCAAACTCTGGCCTAGCAATTGCCTGGCAATTTTTCATGGGTAATTGCTTCTTTGAGTTCCAGGGAACATGGCATTAGCCTAATTCATCAGCTTTTCAAATCAATACATTTTCAGGCCAGCAATCCCAGACTGTCAAAACAATTGAGTGCTTGAAGTACTGAAGCTCCATTTTTTATATTTTAGTCTGGACCAGAACATTTGTGTTCCAAATACTGCAGCAGGAACAGAAAAAGGGCTTTAAATTTCCAAGATCTGACTTCCAGTGCCATTTGGTAAGGCCATCCATATTTTTATTGCACTGAAAAACGCCTCCACAGGGAGCATCACGATGTTGGGTCACAGAAAAGCCAAGAGAGAAGCAGAACTTTGGCTTCTCCCTGGCTCTGGGTGTGACCTGGTCACACCTGCTGGGACCAGGACAGGTAAGTGACCCAAAGAAAGATGTTGAGAGAGGTGGTGGCTCACCCAGAACTATCAACTACTCAGAGAGCTATCAGGAAATTACTGCTTTGCACTGAAAATAGCCTGTTTAACCCCAGAATTTCAGTAACATTTCACATTATTTTGAAGACACAAACATTTGGGTCTGTTTGAATTCAAAAGCGGGCTTTAGGGAGAGGATTTGTGGCAAGAGCAGAGGACAGGAAAGGTCAGAATATGGAAAGCCACAATGCTTTTGCTGAGGAATGGGATCCTCTGTCATACAGCAGCAGGAGACCAAGATTCAAGTCCCTTTTTCACCAAATGTTTAGGTTCACATCTCTCATCTCCTAAGAAAATGTACCAGTACAAAAAATATTCTAATAAAAGTCTGGTTTGATTTATCCTTTTTAGGTCTGACCTGCTTTGCCAGAAAGAGCAACAGGAACCAAAACACAGACTGAAAAAAAAATAATAAATTCTTCAGTTTCTGTGTCTGCCTCAATAAATAGTGGAGAAAACAGTTGCAGCTAAAAACTAAGAAATCCAAGTATTTATGGGCAAGTAATTTTCAGAGCTGTGGCTTGGGAAAGCTTATTGGAGAACAGACATGGGATTGCAGCAGGGTCACAGAAAGGGAATAAACTTTTCTTGTACTGGCTAAAGATGGACATTGCCACCAAGGCAAGGGGCAGGGGAAAAAAAAAAAAGGAGAATAAGAAAGGAAAAAATCAAACTAAAACCCATTTGCAAAGCAAAGCCATTTCACAGACTGAGCTGTATTCAGATTTTTTATATTTTTTTGGACTATGTAGAATTGATTTTTTTGGCAATCAAATTATTTTTCAAAGAAACAAACAGCCAAAAGCTGCTTCTTATAATACAGTATTCCCTGGCCACAACAGAATGAATTGTTTGAACTCCAGATCTATAAGAGAGGCATTTATAATTTGGCAATTAGAAGGGCACAGTGCAGGAATCAGCTGCCTTTGCCATTGTTTTGCTTTAGAAAAAAATGCATTATTCAAAAGAACAGCAAATGGGTTCCATAATGGGTACAGCAGATTGTGATTGATAGAAAGAGACACCATTAGGATTGAATGTTTTCTGCTCTACGATGATTATGCAGCATATTTATTTCACTGTTCTGTCTTGCACTCCTATAAATAGGTTTTTCCTACCTATTCCCAGAGCTGGAATTGTTTTCAGTAACACTCAAATATTGCTCCTATTAACCAGCTGAGGAAACAAAATCTGCAAGATGCAGGAATGGTTTATATCCAAAGCAACATCATTAGTTTTAAAATAGATCTCCCAGATACTTCTGTGCTGAGCTGGGAGCCCACTTCTTTTGTTTTATTTTCTTTTTATCTTCATTCTCATCAGCTGCACAGTTGTTTACGCTGCAGCCACTGATGCAGGGTAGGTGCATTTTGGTGTCTTTGGGGGAATATTAAATGATTGTGATCCTCAGCACCAGCTGACTCAGTTTGGGTAGGAGCAGCACAACCAATAGATACCAGCCCACAGAATCCAGGAGGGCTGGATCCCTCTGGTTTTTCTCTCTCTCTCCTTTCCAAGGTGAGATTTTGGTGAACATTGGGGTCTTTCTGGCTACTTCTGTCTCAGCATCCGCTCTGACAGTGAGAGGTAAGCACAAAGCTTAATTAGTCTCTTAAATCTGAAGGATCTGGCCTAAAATAACTCATTTTACTGAAAGATCTACCCCGTTGAAAGAAAATTAAATTAACTGAATGATCCCTGACAGCTTTGGCTGATATTGGCCAGCAGATTCCCAGTGTTATTGGAGACAGATGTGTTGGTTGACACCTGAGGCCAGACATGAGCTGTGTCTGAGCTTCTGGAGCCAAGTCAGACCCTCCAAAGCAGAGGTTTCCATTAGAATCCTCTGCTCCCACAAAGCAGGAATATTTCAGGATTCAGTTCCCATCCCATCACTCGCTGCTCTGTCACACCAAGGGCTGCCAGGCCAGACATGCAGATGGGGAAGGGGATGTGAGAACAGATGTGCTGCAAACCGAGACCAAACCTTTCCAAGGAGCTGACTAAATCCTCCTTGTAACTCTTTCCATGTTGGTTTTGACTGGGCCATGTGGAAAATAACAAAATAAGCTAAGAAACTTCTTCCAGCTCTGCCAAACCTACCAGACATCTCTCTGTTGGAGCACTCAGCCTTTCCAAAAAAATCCCATGGAGCTCAAACAAACATTCCTCAATAACCCACATAAATCCACCATCAGCCATCAATGTGCACTTTGGGAAACAGAGCAACACTTGGCGAGGGCCCTGCTCCTTGCCATACAGAGATTTCCAAATTTTTAAATGTTTTTGGGTATTTTTCAGTGAATAGAGGCAGGAAGTTTTCCTGGAGAGAGGAGCTGCTGGGCCTCACTTACGCCACGATCCCGGAGAGGTGGAACATCTCTGCAGTGAGGTAGGACAGGTAGCTGTACAGGAACACGAAGAGGGGCTCGATGACTCGGATGTCCTTGGTGAAGCGCGTGGTGAAGGCGGCGGTGAACCCAAAACTCAGCCCCACTAAAATTCCTCCCAGCCCAACCACGAAGAATTTTCCAACCCCAGCAAAAACATCCACGCTTTTGATGGTCGACATCTCACAGAAAGAGCGGAAGAGCTTGTAGAGCACCTTGTGGGGGAAAGGGGGAACAGCTGTTAACTGGATGTTCACCAGTCGTGTTCCTGACACCAAATACACCACTGAGATTTCTACAAGTGCAGTGTCACCTCCTGCCCAGGAGGTCTGGCTCCCACCAGGGGACTGCTGAAGCCCTCATGGACATTTCTGTCCCCAGACATGGAGTCAAAGAGAAGCCTGAAAAGCTCTAAGTTCACCTGAATGCTGCCCAGGACCTCAGGCCAGAGAATTGGACCAGGAGTCCTATGCTAGAAGGGGCTGTTGATGCCTTTTCCCTTAACAAATCACAGAATCATTGAGGTTGGAAAAGCCCTCCAAAATCATCGAGTCCAACCATTAACCCAGCACTGCCATGTTCATCACTAAACCATGTCCCCAGGTGCCACATCCACATGGTTTTTAAATACTCACAGGTGTGGTGACTCCACCACTTCCCTGGGCAGCCTGTGCCAATGCTTTACTGCCTTTTCCATGAAGAGATTTTCCCCAATAGCCAATCTAAACCTCCCCTGGTGACACTTGAGACCATTTCCTCTCATCCTGTCACCCTGGGAGAAAAGACCAAACCCCGCCTCATTTCAAGGAGCTTTAGAGGGAAATAAAGTCTTCCCTGAGTCTCCTTTTCTGCAGGCTGAGATCTCCCATCTCATCACTCAGCACCATCCTCTGTGGGTTAAATGCCCCAGTTCAGGCTGGTCCTTACCACAGTGACGGCATCGTTGAGGAGCGATTCCCCAAAAACCAGGATGTGCAGCTTCTCGTTGACGTGGATCTCCTCAAAGACGGCCAGCACGGCCACGGGGTCGACGGCGGCGATGAGGCTGCCGAACAGGAGGTTGTGCAGCAGGGACACGTCCTGCAGCCGGAAGGCTTTCACCTGGCAGATCCCATAGAGGGAAAAGCCGATCCCAAACACGTTCCAGATGGTCCCCACCACCGCGTAGAGCAGGATGGTGCCGATGTTCTCAAAAAAGGGGCGGCTGGGCATGAAGTAGCCGGCATCCAGCACGATGGGGGGCAGAAGGTAGAGGAAGAAGATGTCGCTGTCCATCACTGGTGGTGACCTATCATTTAGCCCATAGATGATTCCCCCCATGATGAGCCCCACAAATATCAACAAACAGCTTTCGGGAACGACGGAAGGCAGCTTGTTGTAGAGATGGAACCCTGGAGGGCACAGACAAAGAGAGATAAAACTGGTGTTATCCCACCAGCACAAACCCTCAGAAGGTCCCCACACTCCCATCGTCAGCAGGTTCCACCTCGGAGCAGCACAAAAATTCACACAGTGAGGGCGAAGTTGCTCAGAAATCAGTTAGAAAATTGAAAAATTACTGAAAATACCAAATTTCCTCAAATTCCCATCTGTGCAGGCCTCATTTCATCATATCATAAGGTTAAAGAGATATATTGAGGTAATAAACAAACAGTAATAATCTGCATAAATAAAACAGTATTTGGAATTATTAATTATGTAAGCTAGTCAGCAGCCCATCCTCAGCACTAACAGAAATAGAAACTTCTAATTTTAAACACAATACAGATTCTATACATTTTTTAAAAAAAACCCACAAAAATCCTTCCCATTAATTATAAGCAGGTCCACTTTTAATAGTATTTAATCATTGGTATTTAAAGCTAAAAAGCTGAAAAATGTGCAATCAAGCCTGTCTTGTGCAATGCCCAACATTAGAACAACCACCACAAGTACAAGGTGAGTTATTAAAAGTCATTGAAACAAACCTAATTAGAATAAGAATTTTTTTAAACCTCTGATCATTATTATGTCTTCATGCATGTGACTAGA
Organism: Parus major; assembly: GCF_001522545.3. Lineage (NCBI taxonomy): Eukaryota > Metazoa > Chordata > Aves > Passeriformes > Paridae > Parus > Parus major. The sequence continues at coordinate 4,903,072 of NC_031772.1, forward strand.
ATTGGGGTCTCGTTATGTAATATGATATTTATATAAAATTTTCACTTTTCTGTGCCAATTTTTTCAGAGGAAAATCTAAAAAATCAGAGACTTTGCATAACTTAAATCTTTCTTAGATGACCTTGCATGAACAATCAATGCACAGAGGTTTTATTTTAGGCTGTGTAACACCCTGACATGGATGCAATCATTCCTTGGCAAGACACGAGGCACTTTTTGAAGAATAAGGAATCTTCATTTTAAGATGAAGATGTCAGTGGACCACCTGCACAGAGCATGGCTGGCAAGGAAATCAAGATGAACACACACCTTGGTGCGTCCTGCAGCTAAATCAAATTCCTCCTCCTGGAAACCCAGTATTTTTCCTCCTAACAGCAGCAGCACTCCCAGGTGTGAATTTCTAGATGGAAAACCACAATTTCCCACCTAAAATGCAACTTTTTTCCCACCTGTGCAGTGTTTCTGGCACACAGCGTGCAGATTCTGAGGGTTTGGCACATCACCTCAGGCTCCAAACCAGAGAGGACGTGGAGCAAAGGCCACCCCTGCCCACACCACCCCCACAGTGACTCCCCATCCCTCCTCATCCTCTCAAGAGGCCTCACCTATTTTGGCCAAGGATGCCAGCATGATCCAGAGCGTGATTTCAAACGGGACCTGGACGTGCTGATAATCCAGAGAGAAGAAGGCGTGCTCTGAGGAGTCGTTGCCCTGGGCTTCCTCAGCAGCCCAGCTGATGTTCTCCAGGATCGCATCCTCCAACAGCGGCTCCTGCAGGGCTCCCACCTGGTGGGACTGAAGGATGCAGGAGAGCCAGGACCCAGCCAGGACAGCTGCAGCTCTGTGTCCCTGGCTCTCCATGTCCCTGGGAGCTGCAGCTGCTCCCGCTGTGATGGGTGAGTGGTTGGAAGCTGGAGACACCAGCGCTCGTGGGGGTGGCTGCAAAGGGAGGAGCAAATGCTCCACCTCAGGCTGGTTTCCCTCCCTGGTCCATCAGTTTCCAGCTGGGAGATCCCACTGTAGAGTGGTGCTTTTTGGTGCCATGTACACAAATAGTGTCCTCCTGTACATGCTTCCCTGAGGAAATGCCTTGTGTGCCCTCACACCAATGGTACAACTCACATTTTAGTCCCAACTTTTGATGTATTTTGGCTCCCAGTCCCTCATAAACCTCACTTGGAGGGAAAAAAAAATAATCTTCACCTCTGTTAGAACAGACAGACTTTTGACTGAACAGGTCCCATAAAAACCCCATCCCAAAACAGCTCCATCACACAATGTGCTTCCCTGGATTTCTGCAGTACCCACACGAAGAACACAACACAAACATTACTGGAAATCAGTTTTCATTTGGTACAACAAGCAAATCACCCAGTTTGTTGGGCTACATACAGAGCTGCAGTGATGGAGGATACCTGTGTGGGACAAATAAAAGCTTAAAGCTTCCTAAAAAAAAGAAGATTAACAGGAAAAGTTCTCTTCATCTCTCCTGAAAACATCAAAAACTGAGTTGCTCAGAATAGCTGGGAAAATGGAAAAATAAAGGTAGTTGCAACAGTGTTTAACGGATTTTAATAAAACAGTGGGGAAAAAAAATTATTGGGTTAAATTCCTCGAGGCATTGTGAAGTTTCATTTAGGTTGATGATGTTTCAAGAGACACAAATTTAGCCCAAAGAACACTGGTAATTAAAATCTGGGGCCCAGGGCTGTTGCCAGACAGATCGATGACCTATTTGTTCCCTTCAGTCGCCTAAGTGACACCAAAATCGAGTGCCAGTGACAGGCTGGTGACCCACTTCTGAGCTGTGGGGCCCCAGATCCTGGGCCTCAGCACCACATGAGCTCCCTGCTCCTCATCCCATTTGGAAAGCAAGAGGAGGATACATTTTTGGAAGACAGGAGGGATGCAGTGATACCCTCGAGGAGTGACTTATTTCTGTTTTACCAGGCTTGATTTGAATTTCATAGATTCAGACAATGTTTGGGTTGGAAGGGACCTTAAAGCTGATCTCATTAAACCCCCCCCCATCCATGGGACACCTCCCACTATCCCAGGTTGCTCCAAGCTCCATCCCCTGGACACTTCCAGGGCAGCCACAGCTTCTCTGGAAAACCTATGCCAGGGCCACACCACCCTCACAGGGAAGAATTTCTTCCTAATATCTAAGAAGAAATCACTCATTACTCTGAAAAAGGGAGAACAGTGCTCTTAACAGTGATTAAGAAGTAATTAAGAAATTACTTAGCCAGAGGAAGAGCAATGGAAGCAGCTCTGAGCCTGGGCTTACATCCCAAGCCATCATATTTTCCTCCTTCTGTTGAAATATTGGGTGTTAAAGTGAAGGGTTTGAGGACTTGTTCCATTTGGCAGCAGGGAAAAGGAGTTCTGCCAACCTCCCATTCCCTTCCATCCCCAAACGATCCGTTTTGTCTTTTGCTACACTCGCAAATAAAACCAAAAAGTTAATGCTCACTTACACTTCCCTTAAGCAAAAAAACTAAATGTTTGCATCTTGAAGGGGAAAAAGCCTTGCAGTGGGGAGTTCAACAGCATCCTGAAAACTGGTTTTGTGTGTAGAATGTATATTTATTTAATCGTGCAACCAGAAAAAAAACCAACAGAGCTGGGACAGAATTTGAGGAAGGTCAACAGGGAGCATAATTTTAAAATATGCTCAGTTTTTCAAAGAAAGCTACCTTATAAAATCATTAAAGTTGGAAAAGACCCCTAAGACCACCAAGTTCCAATTACATATTAGCTATGAGTAAGCCAAAAGCCAAAGACAAAATGTTTTTCCAAAGTTCTATGGTAACACAATTCGTGCTGTTCCTTTGCTAATGGCTATTGATAGTATTGATCTACTTTTTCATGTGAGCACCACTTGATCTGATATTTATGAACAGACATTCATTTTTTTCCCTAATGTAATGCTCTTTCTTACATTTTCCAATCTCCAGGCTGGATTTTGAACCCTACAATTGTGCTGATGGGCACCTTGCTCCTGGTGGAATGAGGAAGACTGGGAGAAGAACAGAGTTATTGTGAGATGTGATATCAGTGACCAAAATTCAGGCTTTTGCAATAAAAATGTGACATTTCTGCACGTTCTTCTCCAGGGAACATGCACCTCCTGACCATGGGCAGCCCCTCAAGTACCATGGTGGGTTATCCCTGAGGGAGCTCTTGGCTTTCCCTAGGGAAACCCTTCAGTGCTCCATGCTGACCTCCGGGACAGATATTTGGGAGCACCCAGAAGATGTTTTAGTGTTACCACTTGTGGGTTTTTTTGGGTTTTGGCCCTTTTTAGAAGCAAACATTTTTTATTTTTTTTTTAGCTTAACCTAAAAACCTCCAAGCCACTCATCCCACTTCCCCTTCTGGGAAGGATTTCAGCCACAGCTATTTTGGGCAGCAGGAACGGGAAACCCCAGAAAACCCCGAGCCACCACGTGGGGTCTGTCAGCACATCACAGGCCAGGGGACACTGAAAAGTGACTTGGTGCTGCAGGGAGCTGGGGAGCCTTGTGGGCACCCAGAGCCCAGGCAGGCTGAGGTTTAATATAACATCAGTCATTCCAGCCAAAAATCTGGGTTTAAGGAGAATTCCAACAAAATTACATTGAGCAGCTGGAATACTGATAAGGAACAAATTAAGAGAATACATCTCAGCAGAGGTGTGAGCACATTCTGCCTCCTTACCAGTGAGATCTGGGATATTTAATTCATGGATTTCACCTCTGTGTGGAGATCAGTTCCCATCTATTGGCTGCCCCCAGGACACCACACCCTGGTCCCACACATTGTCAGGAGAAATCCACACTTTCCCTGAAGTGGATTCCCTGGACACAGCGTTTTGTTTCTCTTTGTGGAATAAACATAAGCAGGTGGCTTTTTCTAAGGATGTCTTTGTTACATAAAAATATTCGATAGAAGTGTCCCCAGGACATTTTTCTGTGATCAGTGACCTGTCCTTGTTGTTTGATGGCTGAGCTGGAGCAGAGCCTGGGCAGCAAAGGGAGCTGTGGCCTTTCCCAGCGTGCAAACACCAGCACCAATATCCACATACAGCATTTCACACTCTGATCTGGATAAATTTAATGTGTGCAATATCAATGCTTTTGCCTTCTATTCCAGGAAAGGGATTTTTAATAATTCAACTACCAGGAAAGAGGGATAAAATTCAGTAATTTAAAACTTCAAGGCAAGATTTTCAAGAAATTTGTTTGCAGTTCCATTCCCTATTCCATTACATTTAAAAATCTCACTGATATGAACAAAGAGTCAACACAACTTAAAATTAACAACAAAAAAAAAAAATCATAGCAGGTCTGGGTGTTCTCTCACTCATCTTTGTTAACTTTTGTCACCTCTCAGATTAGTAATTAATTATTGAAATATTAACTTTGTATGGTTGAGCAATAGAGAAAGGGAATAAATGGTCCATGGGCCTTGGAAATTTGGCAATGGAAAGCAGAAGTGTGTAATCACTACAGATGGGGAATGAGAACAAAAAACTGCAACACAGCAGATTATGAAATCGTATTATTGCACAAAATTAGAAACTTTTTTGAGGAGGATCAAGCATCCCTAAATATCAAATCAGAGCCCAGGAAAAGCAAAGTCTCTGTGTCCCAACACAGGAGTGAGAGGCAGGAAAGCCCTTCCTGCACCAGAGTGAGGAGAAAGAGAGAAAAGATAAAAAAATCATGGGATGATAGACTGGTTTGGGTTGGAAGTGACCTCAAAAATCATCCAGTGCCACCCCCCTTTCACTATCCCACGTTGCTCCAAGCCCTGTCCAACCTGGCCTTGGACACTTCCAGGGCTGGAGCTTCTCTGAGCGCCCTGTGCCAGGGCGTCCCCACCCTCACAGCCAGGAAGTTCTTCCCAATATTCCATTTCCCTCTGTCCTCTGGCACGGGAAGCCATTTCCCCTTGTCCTGTCACTCTGGGCCTTTGTCCTTGTCCCTCTCCAGCTCTCCTGGAGTCCCTTCAGGCACTGGAAGGGGCTCGCAGCTCTCTCCAGAGCCTTTTCTTCTCCAGAGCCCCCCACCTCTCCCAGCCTGGTTCCGTAGTAGAGCTGATATTCCCAGAGAGTTCCACAGAGCCCAAATTTCAGCTTTACCCAGAGCTCCATTTAGGAAAGATGCTGTTCCCACTTACCCTCAAGGAAGAGCAGCAGGTGTGGGACACAGAAAACCGCTGTGAGTCTCAGCTCTTCTTCTGGGGCCGGTTTTAATCCCCATCCCTCAGGGTCCTGCAGTTCCCTTCTCCAGGGGAATCTCCTTGCTCACCCTTTTTTCAGAAACATCACCAAATAAAACCCCCAGAAAAGTGGTGAGATGCCACACTGTTCCCAAGGCATTTCAGTTTAAAAGGTTGTAAAAATAGCAACAAATTTTCTCCTCCAAAGAGAGCCCCAAACAAGCATCCTGAGGAAAACAAAGCCTTGATGGGCATAGACCACACAAGATTCCCAACACATCTTGTGCAAGTTTCAATAATTCAGCTCTACACATAAATCTCCCCCCACTTTGCTCCAGTGCATCAAATACTCCTCCAGATTTTTTGCCTCCCCAAGAGCAGAGCCCACAAGGGAAGGAGAATATCCAGAACAATTGTTCCTATGTGGAACAGAATGGAAAAGGAAAGGTCTGCAACCTCCTGGGATTCACAGCTCCATACCAAACCCTTTTATTTCCCCCCAGAAGGAAGCCAGGATGGTGGATGTGGGAGTGGAAGGCTCTTTAGCACCTGGGCACTCATTTACCAAACAACCACTGACCCTCATAAGTGATTTATATTCCCAACACATTTATGGGATTATCACAAGTAAATGAACTCAAAGGAAAAGCAGGCAAGGATTAAGTGGTGAGGATATTCTGGTAAAGATAAAGAAAATTAGGTTAATTACAATCAAGTATCTGAATTTTTGAAATCTGTGTGTAAAACAGGAGCAAAACAGAGAGAAAAAAACCCATTTTGCCATACCATGTATAAACCAGTGGAGTGCAAGAAATAACACTCAGCTAAAAAGTAGATTTCAGCCCATTAAAGGTAGATTAATATTTTACATTTTGAAAAACGTAAAAATAAGCCACTCAGCTTTAGTTCCATTTGTTTAACAAGCAAATGGCTTTTTCTTGATTAAAAGAGAGATGAATGGAAACTACAGGTATTTAGTGCTTGAGATTTTTCTGATTGTCAGTCAGAATTTTTAGTCCTAAAGGGAAGGGTTTGGCCTTCCAGGGTTTAAGTCCTTCTTGATTTTAACTGGAATAGAACATTAATTGATGGAAGTTGTTGTTCTGCACACCTGGGCATCCTTTTTATGGGAAATAATCCTCCCTCCAGAGAAAGATGGACTTTGAGATTTCATTGCAAAATGGTTGTAAAGCTCTCAAAATCCTGACCTGGAAGGTACTAAAGGAAACCACCACTAGATATCACCATTTGACTATTTAATAAATCTCAGAAAAAAATTGTTAATGTACAAAAACCCTAATTATCCTCCAGGTAGATGAAGTCACCTTCAAGAGGGGCTTAATTCTCACAGTTGAGGCAGGCTGGGGAACATCCTGACTACAGGATTAATTGGGGAAATTTAACCAAAGAGTTCAGCTTCCTACAGGGTCTGGTTCCCAGGACCTGCTGAATATTCCTCTGTGGGAACACGGACTGAGAGCTGGATACGAAGGTAAAAATTCCCTGCCAGCATTTCTCCTCTAACATCAGATTTTCTGGCATGTGGATAAAAATCAACTCCAGGCAGAATCTGGCCGTGGATGTCTGCCCTGTAAAATATGGCACTGCTTTTCTTTGTAATGAAATCCAGCTGCTGCCCTTCAGCAGGCTGGAAAAGCACCTTTCCAGGGATTTTCCCCATGGAATTTGAGTTCACTGAGGCATTTTCCTCCTATGAAAACGGGCACAACTCCAGTGCAGCTGATGGAGTTTTACTCAAACTCATAATGGGACTTAGCATCTTCCAAATCTAAATAAATCCAAAGCAGGTCATGGATTGCAGCATATCAATTAAAATAAAATTGAATTAAAATAGTATTTAAGTTAGAAATAAATGTCTCATCTTTTTAGAAATTAACAGATTTTGCCCCCTAAAATGTGTTCTGCAGCAACATCTTTCTTCCTACAGAGAGAAATTAATTTTGAGAAGTTACTTAAGTTGTGGATTAAACCAGTTTAACAAATGTTGGGGAAGAAAGCACATGGACAATATTTTTCTATGGGCAAAACTACATAAAATCCATAACAAAATACAATGTGCTTTACATTAACAATGTGCATTTACCTGCACCTCCATTTGTGCTGTGAAAACACGCCATTGAGGTGGTCCAAATTACCTATTTTCCTCAAAAACACTGTTGTTATGGGGGTTTATTTTCATTCCAGCTAAAATTGTCCACATATTTAACAAAATTAATTTTAAAATGAGCTCTGAAACCAGTCCTGAGAAGGGAAAGGATGAACACATGTTCCAAATAATGTCAGGTTTTGCCAAACTCTCATTATTTATGTGTTTTCTCCTCTGCCACTCCGTTTCTATCCCGGGGATGGAGCAGCAGATCCATCAGGGATTCTCCCACTGCAGCAGCTGCTGCTGATCCATTGACTTTAATCTCTTGGGGCTGAGGTGAGCAGCAGAGCAGAGAGGGGCTCCTCCAACGCACTCCTGAGCGCTGGGAAGAACAGAAAACCACCGGAGTCTGGAGCTCAGGTTTAACCTCCGACTTCCTCATTTCCTGAGGAAGAACCTCGTGCAATTAACTTCTTTCCAGACTTTGGCTTGAACTATAAATAGATCCCAGGGGGAAGCAAGGGCTGGGGCACGGCAGCACAAATGGCACAGAGCACTTCTTGCTACAGATAATTGCAAACCCTTCGGCTACTGCTGCCCTCTGGAATATTTCCCCTCTCACCCTCGGTTAAATTGCACCTCCACCAAGGAAATCTGGGGAGCTCTGCCCACCCTGGACTCCTCTGGAATTTAATGAAGTCATTTGGCCTCTTCCAAAGGATTCCTGGCTTGATTTTGGATGCTGAGAAGGAGATTAATGAGACACACGTGGAATTAGGGCAATGCATAGGGAAGCAAATCATCCTTTTCCTCTCATGCACCTAGAAAACAAGGATGAGATTCAGTATTGCTTGTATTCCTTGCACCAAGGTCAGTGGGAATTTTGGATCAGGCAATGACCAGTTAGGTCTTGGATGTGTATGAGTGTGATTTTATAAATTTATTTCCTTATCAGGAATTATCTTTCCCTGTCATTTTAATCAGGAGAGAGAAGCCCTTACATTGCCCACTCGGATCACTTTTCCCTCAGGAGCAGCTTCTTCTCAATCCTGCTGATATTTTCTTTGAGTTCAGAGATGATTTTAAGAAATGCCCAAGAAATAAAGATTAAAACAAACAAACAACAAAACCAAACCAAAAGCAAAAACACCCAATGAAAAGCTTTATTAGAAAAAAAATTCTGCAGAGCAGGTAACACTCCAATTCATCTCTCATTTTACAGCAATGACATAATGAATAATTTCCAGCTGAAATATTTGCTGAGAAGCAAGAGGCAAGGGGAGAAAATGTATTTGAGAGCTAAACAACAGAATTTCCATTCAAAAATCTGTGTTTAAATTTCCAAATGAAGATGCAGGAATCTTGCATTATTTTTTCAGGAATGCTGCAATCATCTCTGCTGATTTTGCAGAAAATTAATGCTTTTATGTGTGGATGTGGCACTCGAGGACATGATTTACTGGTGCTGGGTTGATGGTTGGACTTGATGGTCTTAGTGGTCATCTCCTGCTTTAACAGTTCTATGATTCTATATATATTATAAAAACATGATTGACCATTTTTTTGAGAGAAATTAACTTCAAATTCTCCATTAGAAAACAGAAAACAGTGACCTTTACTTCCCCTGCTACCAAAGGGGTTTAAGACTTAAGATATTAATTAGAACAACTGTAGTGTGCAAATGTTTCCATTTCCCAACCCAATCCTTAGAGCAAAACATTCATAACCGAATCCCATCCCTCTCCTGAGCTGAGCAGCTCCGTCAGGATGTGAATTCCATCCTGCAGCTCCATTTTGCACCCACTGGGTTGGAGATTTGGAGGTTTGGGGTGCTGAACTCAGAGCTGTTCCTGTTGGGAGCGTTGTGGGAGCTGAACAAAGCCAACGAATGCAAGAGGGCTCCTCTGGCTTTGGAGGTTTCTATGTTCTGCTCCTGGGAGATCTGAACACTTATCTGGTCCAGGCTGTTCCTTATCCAGCTGCAGGTGAGGAGGTTTGTTATGGAACCACACCTGGCCAGGCTTTCTTCCAAAAACTCTTTGTAGAGCTCTGCCACTTTGGCTTCCATGTACTTGTTGAGCGTGGAGTTGGAAAGGGGCTCCTCACTGAGCATGAGGCTCCTTTCTCCAGCTTCCTCTCCAGGCAGGGACATCCCACTGGGATTTTCAGGATGCTCACACAGAGGGGACTGACCCTGGGGAATATCTATGGAGAGCAGGACGGGGCCGTCGGGGAGTTCATCACACACATGGTCCAGGACACAGCCCGAGTCACACGTGTGGCCCCCCACGTGGTCCCCCCCGATCTGCAGGTCAGGATAGTTCTGGTAAATGCTGTTGCAAGGCCAGGATCTGTACAAATCCACCTGGTCTAGGCTTCCTCCTCTCTTGGGGATATGTAAAGCTGGGGATGCAGTTCCTTTAACCAGCATTTCCTGATCTTTTGCAGGCTCCTTTTCCATGGATCTCCATCGGGGGCTGCTCCCGGCTTCCACTTGGCTGCTTCTGGCAGAGAGCTCCTCCTGCTTCTCACATCCATCAGCAAAGCCTTTAATTTTTGGGATGTCTACAAGTTTCTGTCTCCAGATTCCCTCTTTAGCCTTTTGGGATGCAGGAGATTTACAAGGCTTATCTTGATGACAGCTTTCTTTATAGATGAGCCTCATTAGGATGCCTTCTGCCAGCATGGTGACAAGTGTGAGCAACAGGGATCACCAGAGTTCCGTGGAGCCCTGGGATGGAAAGACAGGCACAATTAACAACAACTATTATTTAACAACTATTATAGAATAATTATATTATTGTTGTTGTTATTATTAATAATGAACAGTCCACTTCTCATAAAGTCAGTGATTTTTCTTTCTCTCTCAAGCATTTATTTTTAGCAAAAATTAAACTGCATGCTTTTCCTTTTTACCATGTCCACAAAAATCAGTCTGAAGACACAGGAATAGTTTTAATCAGCTGCTTCATCTGTACCGTCCCTTCTGCTCCCAGGTCTCTTCTGTATTGTGGCTACTTGAGACAGATTGTACTTCATAAGCTGCAAAAATCAGAAAAATCATTTTACTTGTCTGTATCAATAACATCAGTAACATCAGTAATTAATCAATGTTTTCCATTACAAGACGACCATTTCCAAGAACTAAAGAGGTGACATAGAAAGGAAATAAAAGACTATATTCATATTTAGAGGTATTTCTGACTTGAGCACTCCTGTGAGGTGCCAAGAAGCTTCAAAAGAAACTGAGAGTTCTGCAAATACAATGAAACTGTATTCAAAATGCAGATCAAATGTGTTTACAGTCCCTCTTAAAGATGAACTTAAAAGATATAAATACTTAATTTGCCTTCCCCAATAGTGATAACAGTGAAGAGATAAGTGTCTCAAAGTAAGTTTATACATTTAAGAATTCCTTATCATCCCTTTCCAATTTACCTACTGTTAAAATCAATGGGAATCTTCACATTAGGAGTCTGACCTGAACCATTGCTCTTATGGAGGAATGGGAAACATGAAGAAAATCATTCAATTCTTCAAATATCCTTTAAATCTCTCCATAAATGAAGTATGCACACAACCAAAGTGTGCTTGTGGCTCAACACTTTTCACCATGCCCCTACACCCTGGTATATTTGAAACTTGCTACACTGGGTCACTTTGCAATCCCAGTGCTCCTTCCAGGATATATTCCAAATCTTCAGTTATTTGAGAGATGGAAGTTTTGACCTTTCCCCCAAAATTTACACACTGGCACAGCACAGCTGTTTGGTTTTTTATTTTTGTGGGGTTCTTTATGTTTGTGACTCAGTTCCCTCCCCGAAGCTGAAAGGAACACTGGAATTTCGAGGCCAGAGCAGGTAGGAAAGGCAGCAAACCTGGTTATCCACAGAGTCATTTACATATGCAAAAAAGCAGGGAAACACTTTCTTAAGCACTCAAGGACTTGATAAATCAATTTCCAAAGAAAGAAGAATTGGGAGTCTAAATCTTGCTAAAGATCCGTGGAATTTAGAATGCTCTGTGCCTGGTAGGACATGGATAACCAGGTCCTTACTCTGCTCTGTAGGACCTCAGTGTACCCAGCTCCTTACCTGCTGAAAAATTATGGTTTATTGCTTTGGAAGTGCTCATGAAGAGCTAAAATATGGTAATCTTGGAAAAAGTGGTCTCCTCCAAACAAAATAAGTGGTTCTTGTGTTCTGGAACAAAGCATAAGGAAAACAAAAAGGCACAAAAAGCCCAACTTACCAAACCCAGTCAGGTCCAAGGCAGATTTGCCCAAGCCCAGAGCTCTCCTGCTATAGCAGCTGGGAGGGGGCAGATGGTTACACACCCTTTCCTCACTGCTGTCTGTGCAGAAAAAGCCTGACGCACTCATGATGCAGTTCCCCAGGGTTTTTAACTCATAAAACAGAAGTGATCCTGCTGAGAGAGGGCGCGGGTTTTGAACACAAAGAGAGGGCTAAGTCTAAAAGAGGATGTTTGAAAATGAATTGAGATGTTTCTGACCACAGTGTGATCCTGAGGAGATGCTGACAGCCAGAACAGGGCACGGGGAAGGAGCACAGGGTCAGGCTGCGCTGGGCAGAGTGAAATCGGAACCGAATTCCACCAACACTTCCACTGGCAGGAGCTTGGTGCTGTTCAGCTGACTTGTGGACTTACACCACTTCCCCTTTGGAAACAGGCAGCTAAATTTAGAGTCTTGTGATGGGCCACTGATGGGAAAGAAGTTGGCAACTTCCTTCCACCCGGATTTCGATGAAATACCCTGTGTCTATGACACACGAACAGGACAATGTGCAAATTTGAAAGCAGCAGCCAGTGGACAGCTCGTGTTGCTCATTGATCAAACTTGTCTTTAAGGGTTCAAAAATTACCTCTGGCACACCCCAGGTGCCCCCATGGTGGTTTTAGGTGTCCTCTTCAAGCTGAAGCCAAGCTCATGCACAGAGCCACCCCCCCCCTCAGCACAGAATCCAGCCCACAGACAGTCTGAAGAGTTTTCTGTTGACGCCTTTTCTGAATTTCCTTTTTCTCAGAAGATAAAAAAAGCCCAATTCAGCAGAAGCTGAATCTCATCTAAGTACAAGACAAAAGATTCTAAAAAGACAGTGTTTAATACAGGGGCAAGACACAAATTATCATCCAGTGCCACCTCCTGCCCTGGCAGGGACACCTTCCACTGTCCCAGGCTGCTCCAAGCCCCATCCAACCTGGCCTTGGACACTTCCAGGGATCCAGGGACAGCCACAGCTTCTCTGGGCACCCTGTGCCAGGACCTCCCCACCTCACAGGGAAGAATTTCTTCCTAATATCCCATCTAACTCTGCCCTCTGTCAGTGGGAAATCCTGTTGTGTCTTAGAAATTAGGTTTGGAGTAATTCTGGCCATATCGGTTCAGTGATGTCTGTAAAATAACCTCCCTTCCCTCCTGTATTTCATTAAAAACTTCAGTTTTTATGAAGGCAAAATAAAAGCTATTTTTACTCCCACCAGACTTTTATAAAACTCATTTAATATTTATTTAAAGGCTGTTCAAATGACCTGATTTTTAATCACCTTATATGAGCAATTTCTGCACAGAAGGTGTGGCTGGGACTCCAGCAGTCACTGCCCACAGTCTTGGCAGGCAGGAACCAGAGCAGATCAAATTCCAAGTAGTTTTAAACCCTGCCAAGCTTGCAATTAGTGCCAGCTGCAGCTGGAATTTTTGTGCAGCTGTTTCAACAAAACACAAAAGTAACAGAGAGAGGGGAAGAAATCAAGTCAGGTAATTTGTGTGGAGTGATTAAAAGCAAATCAACTTCTATTTCATACCCAGCAACCTGATCTATGAAAGATGTCCCTGCCCATGGTAGGGTGGAATGAGATGAGCTTTAACATCCTTTCCAACCCAAACCCAAAGTCTGGGATTCGGGTATTAAATGCATCAATATCCAAGGAAATCAATGTATTCCCTCAATAAGACATTACCAAGAAGAAATTCCCTTTTATTTACAAAAATTAAGTCAGAATGAGATAGAACCAAAGTTAGTTCAGAAGCTGAGCACAGATTGCAGTTAGTATAAACAGCAAAACAAGGATATCAGAATTTAGAGCTGAATATATATTGGAAAAGAATAAAAATCACTTTTATGATTCGTATATAAATACTTAAATTATTAATATTAATTTAATTAATTAATTAAATTAATTAAATTAATACAAGCACAGTACATGATATTATATGAACTATGGCTGCATTTAAACAAAGTCCCTTCTTTCAGCACAGCCTGTGTACTTCGCATGCATATACAAATGACATAGATATTGACTTGTTTGAAAGGTTTTATGTTGGGGATTTTTTCCTAAGCACAGCTGTTGCGGGTCCTTTATTTTTGATTCCAAAGGGAATTTAAACCGAACATTTCCCCTCAGCCGAGGAGCCCCTCACACGCCACACCCTCAGCCGGCGCGGCTTAAGTAGAGGAAGGGCGTGGTTTAGTGTTGATTGACAGCTCTATGGTCCAATAGGAAGACGGGATATGCCCGCCCCGGCCGTTGAGTGGCCGCTGGTTGCCGCAGCAACGGCGCGTGGCGGCGGCGCTGCGGGGCCCGGGCGCCATTGCGGCCCCTCACAGCGGGCGGGCCGGACTCGGGCATAAAGTGGTTATAATCCTGGTTATAAAATGTGTGTGCGATCCGCTTCGCTTCGTGTAAACACAAAATAACCTCCTCTGCGTGCTGCGGAAGGGTTCAGGAAAGAACTGAGGCCCCATGGAAATTACAGTGCTGCTGACATGGGATTAATGATGTGCTGGTTTCTTTTTATTAAGGATTTTGAAATACTGAGCAAATTAAAGTGAAGAAATGGTCAAGTTCCCGATGGTATCTTAAATAAACCAACCTGTGAGAGAAAGAATTGCTATAAGGAATTATAAGAGTTACATATTGCTATAATGTGTATGTATATAAATATTTATAAATATATATACATAATGAATTACTGTATATTCATGTTACAAGATATACAGGGCCAAGTCTAATACTTCATGAATACAACGGATATATTTTGTACTAAAAATATGTATTTTCCACTAAATATATTTATTTTGCATACTCTTTACTCACTACTGTGCTTACTGTAGTAATCCAGCAATTTCTACTTCATCACCTCAACTTGTAAAATCATTTTGCATTTCCACAAGTTTGTCAATACAGTCCAAAATTTTTAATACACTTCAAAACTGTCATAATGAACCTTTCAATCTAAAACATTCTGCCAAGATCACAAAATATGGGTAAGTCATAGAATATTTCTGCAGGGAACTCAATCAAAGGTAACAATTTAGGAATAATTTATTTGTGCCATGGGATTAGAATCTGAGCAATCTGGTGTAGGGAAAGTTGTCACACATTGCATGCACGTGTGTAGCTTAATTTTTTGAAGATTTTGGGAAACTATTTTCATTGAGCTTTACATTAATGGGTAACAACTGGGTTTTTAAGACTTTTTTAATAAAAAAAAACAAGGAAAGCATCAATTTTCCTGAGTTGCACAAGTGGAGTGGATACACAGGGGAAGTAAATGGGATTCATTACATGAAATGGCATTCATGTCCCTTTTCCCATCTCATGGAGCAGTTTTAAGACTCCACAGGACAAGTGTGAGGGACAAGCAATAATCCTCTTGCAAAGGCATCCTGTGCCTGATGGTGCTTGGATGTGATTTAGCTGCTCACACAGAAGCAGATGCTGTAAAAATTACTAACCACTCTTTAAAAAATCATGTTATTGGTTTCCTCCAGAGGATGTGAAGTCTGGAATTTGGGCAGGTCAGAAGCAGAGAATGTCATTTCTGTAACTCTACAGATCTTCCAGGTGGTGCAGAACGTCAGCGTGTGAAGCAGGAAGGAGGTGCCTGCTGATCTGCCAGGCAAACAGGGAAGGTGTAAGTGAAGTTTTTTTAGTTTAAAAATTATCCTGCACTGCCCTGTGGCAACAGAAATATAAAACAGCACAGCTCCCTGCTGTGAGCAGCATAAAGCCAATTAATTACAGTTTGTAAACGAGCAGGGGATGGAGGGTGAGCTCTGAGTGTGGGAGCAGCTGCTGTGTCCCAGCCACTTCCGACCCGTCCCTGCCCTGGGGAATGTGTGGGAAAGCGGGATAATGAGGGAAATAACCCAAACCTTGACACACTATTTTGGGTAGGTGTATCCTAAATTAAATCCCATTTAGTAATTAAATCCCATTAACTGCAACAGGTGAGAGATCCAACTCAGCAGACTTCACCCGCAGCAGCAGATCCCTGATGTTTGCCTTCTATAAATCCTGAACTTTTAAAAAAAGCAGTATTTTTATCTGAAAATTTCATTTCTTTCAGCTTCAAACCTGAAACTGTAAACAAAACATGCATACAAGTCATGGTGTGAGAAAGTGTTCTAGAACAACTTTATTGGAATGATACAGGAATGGTTAATATACAGGTTAAATCCTCAATGCCTGCTTTCTACATAGGAAAAAAATAAGAAAGAAAAGAACAAATTCAGTTCTTGCACCCATGGAAACAGAAAACCAGCACAGAGGTAACAGATTCCTGGCACTCCTAAAGTCATGCAAGAGATCTGCATCAGAAAACTCAAGTTTTACACACACAACAAAGAGATTTTCGGTATTTTCAGTTTGTGTCGGTGCCTTGTTCCCCGGACAAAGGAATAATTCAGCCTGGCTCACCAGAGCTGCCTGAGGAATGCTGATACAGTTTGAATGCTCCCATATGGCAAGGGGGGGGACAGACGAGGGCAGTGACTTTGCTTTCTTAAACTTGGCAATTTTCTTGACCGTTGAGACAGGGATTGACCTCGTTTCAGAATGTTTTGGGTCGCTGAACTGACAGAATTTGGCAGAGACTTTTAATTACAGCTTCCCCAAAATAATGGCTGTAATTCACCAAACTTGCAGAGAAAGCACAGCAAACTGGTGTGGGTACAGAGACCTGTGTGTCAAACCCCACTTTCCTCACCACACTTCACCTAGTATTCCACAGCTGCCAAAAACTTGAGCAGGAATTTAGACACAGAGAAAAATTCAGCCAATATTAAGAAAGAAAAACAACTTCATTCAGAAAGATGAAATCATAGTGAACAACAAAAATCTGATGCTGGATTTAAAACGTAACCAAACTTCCATCCCCCAAAGATCTTAAATTTCACAGAATTGCAGTGATTCCTGACAAAAGCTGTTAATAAAAGAGCACAGTTGTGTGTGTGTTCATCTTTAAGGTCAGGTAGCATCCATCCATCCCTCTGCCTTGTGATGCTGTGCTGCTTTTGTAAGCATAAGCTTCCAACAGCTTCCCAGGCTCCCAAAATGATAAATCAGGAATTAAAATATGGCCAGGAATTACAGGCTCCCTCTTGAGCACTGGGAGAACACACAGGTTAATATTGCACATGGTAAATTCACCCACACAAGACACTGAGAGATTTGCAATTCCTGTAATAGCTTTATGATATGGCAATAAGAATGGAAATGTAGTTTTTAAACCTTTAAAATAAAAAAAAGAAATCTTACTTAATTACAGTAACTTTTGCTATTCAAACATTTATTTCCTCATTTGAAAAAATACTATATGAACCTAATGGCTACTTGAACATGCAGTGAGATGTTTAATGCTCTAAGCAGTGTGAACTGGTATTTTTGTAGAGAAATACATTAAAGGCTTTCACCCTTACACAGGTAAGGAAAGGCCATTTCTGGCTGTTTTGGCTTGTTTGCAACATTGAATCTTGCCCCAGATGTGTCATCCCTCGTGCTTAGGCAGCTGTGAGAGACCTGTGTCTGTTGCCCTTTTTGTCCAAAGAGCCCACAAAGATCACTTAAATGGGAAATACATGGGGTTTGTTGGGGGTTTTATCACCTGTACAGTGTGTAACAATACAAACCTTAAATATCCATTCTACAGAAGACAAACACAACTTTCCAAAGTGACTACAATGGTTAAACTACACAGTACCACCTACAAATTCATCTGAAACCAGGAAAGACACTGAATATTTACTGTGTAACTCAGTAACATTTTTGAGGCAACTCAGGCACTAAATTAGTATCTGACGAGGTTTTAGATGCTGTTTTCCATAGTTTAAATAGTTGGATCTCTAGGTAAAACCCATCTGCATTTTTAGTACTAAAATAGTTTCTTTAAGTTTACACAAAATGGATGAATTGCCAGGACAGTTTAAACTAAATGTAACTCATTCATGTCTGATTGCTTGGGCTCCCATCAGAGCCCACTCCTGCTCCCTACCCTGAAATTCCCATTCCCATCCTTTATTCAATTTGTGTTATGGACAGTGAATGCTGCAAGCACCAATCAAATGTTAGAAATCACATCTACATTTCTTGAAGCAGAGACAGTTTGGACTATTTTATAAAAAGCTGTGGAAATTCCCTTTACAGACATTTAAGGCAGTTGAAATTCATGCTTGCTGCTTGGCCAGTGCTTCAGCTTCCTGAAACAGCAAAAGAGAATTATATGTTAGTAGTTTCTCAGTATGTTTCCAAAGGAACACTATAAAACAATAACCTGCATTTTTCAATTTTCTTTCAGCCTTTGTAAGGTGATCACAAGTGGGAACAGAATGACAACAGAAGAAATGCAAAAGGAATTTCCTTTTGGTTTCTCCGAGTGTACTTTTGACTGCAGATTAAATTAATTACCTGCTAGCAGCACCATGACCTACAAGGGGATGAACGAGAGATGAATTCCCAGTGCCCTCAGTGCAGCACCTCAGCAAGGACAGCCTGGTTTATTTGAAAGGACAAAGTTCAACATCTGCCAAGATGTGTTGGAGCCATTTACTTTTGTGACTGCATAGAAATACTCAAGATAACAGATTCACTATCATTGTTACCATGAGCCAGCTTGCTAAACAAACAAAACACATGAGGAGAAAGGACTAGGAGGGCAATTTCCAAGACATCTGTACGATTTTTTTAGGAGACAGTGGGTGACCCCAGCCTGCAGGGCAGGAAGTCCCACGCGTATCTCCCGTATCTTGGACGTGGTGGCTCACTCTGGTTTTCCTGGCTAACTGCCCTCATCCTGCCTTTGAACTCAGGGCGTGGGAAGAGCCTGGCTTGGAGCTGCGTGCTCCTGGCCTGTGCTCTGCTCTGCTGGCCTGTCACAGGTCAGAGAGCGGGGCAGGATGTCACCAGGGCTCGGATGTCACCGTGCACCCACAGCCTTGCGCGAGGACATCCAGGCCACCTGCGGCACAAAAGGCAGGTGAGCAGCGAAAGGAAGATCAAAAAGAGCTACAAAGCCTGGAAAAAAGCAGCATGTTTGATATTCTCTAAAACACAAGTGGTTCTTTGAATGGTAAGAATGAGGAGAAGGTTCCCTAGGCTTTGTAACAACTCCTTTAACAAGCCCAGGGCACTGCAATGGTGACAGTTCTCTGCTTTTTGGGGTTTTTTTCCAAGACAGAGTACTTCTCTTCAGAACAGGCAGTGAAAAGCTGGAGAGGATTCCTGGTATTTCCCTCATGCCCAAGAAGGTTGGTACAAGTAACCTGCTAACCTATTTTTCTTGAAGATCAAAGTCCATTTCCTTGGGCATAGGCCTCCAAGTTATCTGGGAGAGGCTCAGCTTTCCAGGCTTGACACTGTCCCTCTTTCACACTTTCCCTTATTTCTCCCTCAAGGCTCCTCACTGAGCATCCTCTCAGTCCTTAAATCCTTCATAAAGAAATAATTAAACATAGTTTTTAACTCACAAAATCCTTTAAAATCCACACATATTGCTTGAAGTAGAGATATGTAAGGTAAACTAAAGGCCAGTCTTTTCCAGAGCTTGTCCAGAGTTTGTCCAAAGGACAAACCAAACCACCAGGACTCAGGAAGTAATTGCTTGAATCTACCATGGTCACTTCTGAGCCAGTCCTGTTTAGCATTAATATCAAACCTTTGTGTTCAGTCAAGTAACTTCCCAAATCTCTCTTGATGGCATTGAATAGAGGTTTCCTGCCAAGGTTGCTCCCTGCCATTTTCTGCAGTTGCCATGTCATTCCCTACAGCATTATATCCAAGTTTCACACAGCTATGCTGGAAACATCAATTTCAGCACCTACAAATCTGATTACCCTCCTCAGCAGTTCGCAACCAACTTGACTGGACGTTCTAAGTGTCAGAGGGATTCCCAAAGTCAGCCCCAGAGCAGGATGCAGGGGGTACTAGGTCACTTCTGCAAAGGTTATTTACCGTCATCAGCCCAACATAACATAGAAATCCAGCAGAGTACAGTTGTGTTCTATACCTCTTGTTTAAAATTCACCTTTTCCTTAGGTGAGGACAGAATTGGAGCATCCCTTAGGACAGAAGCAGAGCTCCTGACAGCCATGCTGGCTGCTCCTGCCAGCCGGCAGGTCTGGGTAGCAGCGATGCTCCTAACGTTACTGAGACAGGTGACCTGATTTGTTATGGCAGCAGCTGCTCTCTGGTACCACTGCACTTCCCAGGGGAAAGGCACAAGCTTCCCTGCATCCCACAGTCTCAGGATTGTGTCCTGGTTCCCTGGCTCCATCCTGCACACTCTTCTGAGCAGTGCTGTGCACTGTTCCAAGGAACTTTACCAGGACTGAGGCGCTGTGTGCAGCTGGTCTAATGCTGGCAGTAGGTAATGCTGGGGTGCAGATCTGTGCAGCTCTGCACAAGGCAGTTTTTCCTCATCACACTATTCCCAGCAGAGCTATGGCTGGAAATCTGGCTTCCAAAACTGCTTCAGTCTGCCCCACAACCTGCAGTGCTCACTGCCCATGGGTCACCATCCACCTTTAAAATTAGGTCTCTTAGTGATGTGCACAGCACGACCTTCGACTCGTACATGAGTAAAGCTGAAAGGGAGCGGTGTGTTTATCCACTGGAACAGGAAAGCTGGAAGTGACCTGGAGGATCCTGCTGCTGTCAAGTGAAACGTATAAAGCAGGCTTGTCTTATCCTATCAAAATCAAAAGGAGAATTCCAGCCCATTGCATCCACAAAACAGCAGCCCAGTTCATAATTGGCAAAGGAAAATAAGCTTTAGATAACAAGCCAGAGGAAAAAAATTACTCTGAAGCAAGACCATGTTATTTCAGAAACAGCAGCTCTGGTTTCAAGAGATTTTCTAGTAGAAAAATCTCATCAAAATTTCACATGAATTAAATTTTTTTACTGAATTGAAAATATTCTTAGATTTTGGGATTTTTCATCTAGGTTTCTTATGCTTTCTTCAGTGCAAATATTAACTGCTCTTTTGAAAATGAAGCCTGAGAACCTCTGGAGACTGAGTATCGCCCAGAGAAATGGATGGGGAAAATGACAGCACATGTACCAGATCCTGTTCTGAGCAGAGAAGAAGGAGGTGAAAGCCACAGGCTCACTGTGAGGAGGTGCTCGCCTACCTTTGACCCAGGAGGTGCAGTCAAGCCCAGGAATGCGTACACGGCGTTGTTCTCCCGCGCCTCGAAGAAAGCATCGTAGTCCTTCACCACGGCAGGAGGGAGAGGGAATAAAAGACAGGACAGAGGAGTAAATTGTCAGAAATAATCTCAACTCAGTTTGGGGTTTCACGCAACCCACACCAAGCAATCTACTTCCTGTGGCCAAATGCAAAATCCAGTGTCAGCTCAGGTACGTGGTGTCAGCACTAACAGCACACAAACTGGAAAGGGACAAGCTGGGAATTCATTCTATGTTCCAGCGAGATGTTGCTGTGAGGTACTCCTGCCTCTCCCAAAGGGACAGACTCCACACAAGGCAGGTGTTGTCACTGGTCTGGTGTGGACATTCCTCCTGCAGAAGCAGCTGAGCCTGGACCTTGTCATCAGAAACCCTGATGTTCCCAGATGTCACTGCTGAATCCTGATAGGAATGGCAATTGTCCAACTGTGGAGTCCAGCTCTTAAATCTGTCAGAAGTTCAACTGGAACTTTTACACTAAGAGTGCACCTTTCCCATCATATTTCCCACTAAGGATTAGTCTGTGCAAGTGAAGGCAATGGGGGGGCACTGTTCACTCACAGTGCACTACAAATGCCCTAAACACATACAGCCACTTCCCAAGAAAATTAAGTTAAAAAATAATTAAATAAAAAGAAATACTAGTTGCCAAACCCCAACTAAAGGAACCCAGAAGTTTTGTGCAAGCTCCCTGGTGTCCAAGTTACCACACAATTCCCTTGCTCCAACTTCTGAATTTGGCAAGGATCAGTTCAGTGACTTTCCTGCTCTCCGTTTTAACTGATAAACATTACCAGCCTCCTCCAGCTTTCCTGGGCAATGTTTGGATGCAGGAGTCTTGGCTGGGAAGCCCAAGGCAGGCAGCAGCTCAGTCGCAGGGTGGACTCAGGGAGAGCTGTTTAGGACACCCTGCTCTGGATTCCTGACTGACTGGGCGGCAAAAGCCGGAAGAACAGCAACTGGGGGGGCAGCTCTAAGGGGAGGCTGCTGCAACTAGAACAGAACAAAGTACAGGGACCAGAAGATTCCAGCTGCCTGGACTTCAGGGGTATCAAATTATTGCTCCATTTGCACATGCAGCATTCACATGATGTTTGATAAAAATGTGTGTGATTATGGTAAATCCTCCCTGAAGACTTCTGTTGACAGGACTGGGGCTGCTTGATAACAAAGGGATTGTTTATCTCACTGGTGCACAGTCCATGAGCCTGCTCCGAAGCATCTCCCAGGACAGGAATTCCTCAGGCTGAGGAGCAGGGCTCATGCCAGCCCACACAGCATCTCCAGTTCCAGCCTCTCCGCTATGCACGGGCCAGGAAGGCCAATTTGCTCTTTGCTCTGCCAGTTGTGCTGCATCAGATGGAACAAACAGAGAACTTCATGCTTGAGAGGCATCAGATAAAGACAGAAAGAGGTTCAAATTCTGGGCACAGAATTAACTTTTACTTTCCTGAAAGCTGAACCACAGCAACTCAAATCCAGCAACACAAACTGATCGAATTTCAAAAGTCCAACGTGACATCAACCAAACTTTTGGGAAAAAATAAACCCATAGCAAGAACCTTGTAACCAGCTCCTCCTCAGATAACTACTGATTCTTATGTTTGTCACTCCAAACCAAGCTTTTTCCATGTCACAACCAGTCACAAAAATTTTGAGAGCCAAGTGGCACAACTGCTCATTGCAGATATTATTTCAAATTCTGCTTCTATTACAACCAAGAAAAATTCTTGGCACATTGAGAATAATTTCTTTCAGAAGGCACAGATTTGTCTCACAAAGGTCCAGATCTGGCAGGTCTTAACGTACAGACTGTGCAGGTCAGAACCAGACATCAAAAGGACTAGAGGAATGCACACTGTGAGCTCTGTTCAGAAGATACTGAGTTTTAAAAATAAAACTAACAGTTAATCTAATAATCATTCAAGCATGGCCTGCTGGGTACAAGTACTGCAGGGCAACTTACTTTTGATCAAGCATTAAAATAATTACAGTAGGATTTGTGTTTGCAACGTGAGTTTTAATCTGTCAAGGCACTGGAGTAAGTGAACCACAGCAGCCTTCCTTGTGCAAGCAGCACACAGAGCTGATCCCAAGAAGGATCAGAAAACTGATTTATGATCATGGCAGACATCAATTCATATGATCTGGGACTCACACCTACTGACAAATCCCACATGGGCAGAACAGATCTCTGAACTTGCTACAGAACATAAGGTTGGTGTAAAAGGGCCAGATTTCTGTGAGGTGTTAGTTCACAATCATGGGGGAAATGAGGATTAAAAAAACCTGGGAACTTTCAGAGCCATAAGATGGGAAAAAAAACACAGGAAAGGAAAATTATATATGTACTGCAAGGTAGGATCCAAATCAAGAGCTCTACATTTTAATCTCTTCTATGGTGTGACTAGAATATTCAAGAATCAATTATTACTAAAAGCCCAAGATGGGGGGAAATGTCTAACACCTCCTACAGCCTTCCCAGTTTGGGCAACTGCAGCTGGGCAAGCTCTGCCTTGCTGCTCACCGCAGTGAAGCACAGGCGGTGGCACTGAGGAAGAGGAGTGGGGTGAGCACAGGGAGAGCCCGACAAGAGTGGGATGAGCACAGGAGAGCTGGAGGTGAGCGG